>NW_021304434.1:4515-19932 GCF_002162155.2 Triticum dicoccoides
TACTGCTAGAGTTAGAGGGTGGAGGCAGTGTGTGGCGGCGCGAGGGCATGGCTTGTCGACGTGCGAGAGGTGGTCACTCAGACGCGGTGTAGAGGAGCAGCCGGGACAGGTGCCATCAGACGACATTGTGGGCCATTGTGTCTATGATGCCGACCGTGCATGCTCAGTGGTGGTTGTACCTCGGTGTGCGTCCCATCCTAGGATCCTCAAGTAAAACCTTAGCACTAGTGGCGGGCGTCTCATCGTTGTGGTTGCTAACACATGCAACATTTATGTTTGTGAATCTAAAGCAGTGGCGGGTGCGAGCTGGTGTAGCTCAGCAGCAATGAGTTTTGCAGATTAGGAGAATCTAGCACGATGCACTGTACATTGGCTCGGTCTCGTTGGGAGCTGTCATCGGCAAACTTCGCCAAGGCGACGTATTTGGCAGCAATGACAGCTACCCATTGTTGTGGAACACACAGCGACCATCGGTGAGATGGTGGTGTTGCAGTGGTCGGAAGTGACATGATGATGCTTCCCTACCGGCTTCTCGTTTGGTAGAGTGGTAAACGATGGCTACAGCGATAAATATCGCAAATCTATTCTCTCCAACTGAAAAACCATTGTCTTGCCTCCTGGCTTGATTAGGGAAGTGTTATGACCGCGAGTCATTACCTTGTCGAGCATGTGAGTCCAAAGTTCTTCAAGGTGATAGCCCCAGGCTTGAAATTTGGTTGGGCCAGCCAAAATCAACGTGTGAGCGGCGATACCTTCTTGCAGGTATTGTCTTGGAGTGTTACCCTCTTTCTCTACTAATAACTTAGTGTCGCTTTGGTGGTACAATTTGGAGATGTTGTCGCGAGACCATGTTCTATGTGGAAGTCCGTTTTTTTTCCTTTTCCTCTCTGTAAGACAATTTGTTCGGCATTATCTATAATTAATAATATATGTCTTTGTGCATCACTCCATATAGAGCCCTCGAGTCTTTCCCTCCTTTGGATAAAAAATATGTATCACTACATACAAACAAGCAAATTAGCACTTATGCGTCCCTAGATAAAGCTTCTGAAATATCACCGTAGCTATAATTTCCCACAATAAAAAAATCCTATCTATAATCATATATCGCTACGTACAAACAACCAAGCACTCATCGCGTGACTCCGTGGAGCATCACGTCTAATCTCTCGGCTAAAATCCCTAGGTGCCGGCTCATACTGGCAACCAAACACACCATGAATCACTGCTTTAGAAAGCATGGAGATGGAGCCTATAAACCAAGCAGTTAGATTGGCCCGCTGTAAATATTGGGATGCTAAATGACTCAGACCATAGTGAGAGTACGTGCGGTACGTACTTGGACAATGCCCGTGCCACCAAAGCTTGACCAAGGGGGGCAATACACTGTGAGTATTTTGTTTAATGAACATTAAAAAAAATTAGATGTGCCATAATATTTTTACAAGAAGTGAAAGAGAGAAAACTTCATGGCAGATAGAGTTTCTTTTATGAAATCCTGCAGGTTCATACTAGAATTACTCAAACATTCATGATTCCTGGTACTACCTGAAAGACCTATTCAAAAATATCATATGAAATTTCCAATAATATGTATGCTACACATAGTTTTTGCGAGTGTATACTGCACATATTAACTTCGCGGGAAACGTTAAATGGTACCGGGTATGTATCGCTAAACAGCACAGCGCACGCCGCACATAATTTAAGCAGACGAGAAGCACATGTAGCAAAGAGATTGTCTGTCTCCAATGCTTTTCAGAGTTCTCATGTGGTGCCCCAGTACATATACAGGCTCTACAATTAATCCAACCACGTGGTCTATCTCCTCGCGAATATGAAGGATACAGACTCCTAGATCCAAACTCCGGCCTGTTGCATTTATAGGAAGAGCCTATGTAGTGTCAAAGACGTCAAGCCCCCTGCATATGTATCTCTCCTCCATACAAACTCAACCCCTGTACTTTCAATGACAACTGGTCGTCGGGATGGGAGACCTCATGAAGTGTACTAAGCCAGTTCAGCTTACCAGTCTTACAATAATTGGATCCACATCTTCCCTAGCGCTGATATTGTTTGGAATGTAAGGGCTGTAAAGCGCTAAGAAGTCTTTAGAAGGCCGTCCCTCAACAATCTTTACATGATGGCGGATTCTATGGCCAAACATGGCCTCCCGCGTCACAATGACTGTGTCTTCGGCCTCTCTACTGGAGAAGGCGTGGGTCATCTCCTTGTGAGTTGATGCGTGGTCACCATCCCCTAGAGCAACAGTATCTCCCGGTTTAACTAGCGATGTATTTAGTTAATTCGACGAGGGATAATAGCCGGTTAAATAATAAACAAATTGCAATAAGAACTTGCTAAGTAGGCTACCTATATTCCATCTCTTCCCCAACCCAAAGCCCACCAAAGCGTCTATAAAAAGTTAGACCAAACTCCCCAAATAGCCCTCTGCCTATAAATGGTTGCAGATACATAAGCTCCCTGATGGCTATTGTGAGAAAACAACCCTGGAGAAATTTATCAAGAAGGAAGGGAAGGTGTTGGAGATTAGATTAAACGGTCATTCCCGTGCTGATTACATTACAGTCAGGGTTCAGCACGATGTGAGGGAGCCCTTAACTAAATTTGTAAGTATCATCATAGGGTTCAGTTGTCTGGCGTCATGGTGGCGTTGATGGCAGAGAGGCCTGGCAAGATTGGTGCATCAGTTATGCTTTGAGGATGGACCGAGGGAAGATGGAGGTGACGGCCCTTGCAGCGTGTGGTGCTCACTGGGAGTGTGCCAGACTGCTGTGGGACCCAATCCAGGTAGTGCCTTGGATGGGACACCCGGCTTTAGATGTTAGGCTTTGGTGCGACGTCTGTTTGGTATTAGGCCCGGACGTTCAACACGCCTTCGTCATGGAGATAGGAGTAGCAACGGTGTTGTCAAGATGGTGGCTTCAGGCTTATTGATGTATCACCTTGTATGGTCATTGTGAATAATTAATAATATGGTTGCATGCATCGTCCAGATGCATAGGCCGGGGGTACATCCTCCTTTCCTTTTTTTGGCCGTATGCATCGTTCTGATGCAGAGGCCGGGGAGTCCCCCTTTTCGAAAAAATAAAATCATAGGGAAGGCTAGGCAAGTTTTTACGGTCAGATATGAAAAAACTGGCTCGCTTTTTCAAGGTTTGCAGCAAGATCGGACATGACTTGCAAGAATTTGGTATGGGGATCCACTTGGCGAAAGATATGAATTAAGTACGAAAGCGAAGGGGGTGGACGGGCGGCTGCGGCGGCTACGGGGGTAGCGGCGGTGGCGATCGAAGAAGAGTGGCAGCGGCGGCCTGACGGCGGCGGCGACTAGGTGAGGAGCGCGGCAGCGATGCTCGAAGGAGGCGAAGAACCCGACAACGTGATGAAGACCGGCGTGAACGGTGGCGTTCCCGCGCCATGGGAGATGGCGCGACACATACCACAGGAAGTCGACACGCGGGAACGACGAAGTGGACCGCAAGCCAAGGCGATACTGCCCGAAGGGGCGACGCAGCGGCGGCAGGCGGGTCGGGGCAACGGCGGGAAGACCTCGGGGCGGCGGCGGGGACCGGGGGCTGCGACGCGACGACCCGAAGGGGCGGCACAGCAACGGAACCCGTGTCGGTGCATCCGCGGGAACGACTCGGGACAGCTGTGTGGACCGCATGCCACGCTCGCCATGGCCCGACGGGGTGACGCAGCGGCGGCGAGGGTCGGTGCAGCCACGGGACGGCGTGGAGCGGACGGTCACGGGGCGACGGGGGACCGCGGACCGTGGTACTACGGCCCGGAGGGGCTATGCAGCAGTGACGCGGATCGGTGCAGCTGACAAAAGAACAATGGGATGGCAGCACTGCGGCCCGACGAGGCGATGCAGCGGAAGCCCGTGTCACAGCCCTAGATTATTGCTTGTATTAGTTGCATCATAGAGCACTCATGAATCATGTCTAAATTTCTGAAACTTGAACTGAGGAAATTAGAAAGCCTCAAAACTTTTAAAAGAAGGGCAAGAACCCTTCAAATTGCATTCAGTGATTCCAAAATGCCCTAAAAATCATTTTGGTAATTTCGGCAAGAGATATATATCAAACCAAAATTCTGGAACATCTTTTGGAATATTTTGGAACATTGAATATAAATCATATTCTATTTGAATTTGGAATTATATTCATAATATATAATGAATATATTTTCAAATGCCCTGAGATATTTTATGTTTATGTCGAGAAGTCCATTAAGTGACTTAAAAATATCCATGGGAGTTTTGGCACTGTTTTCAAATTTGTTTGAATTTGAATTCAGTGGTAATTAAATACAACAAAACAGAAGAAAAATAAAAAAAGAGCAGAAGACCTACCTGTCGCTTACCTGTCCAGCCTGGCCGGCCTGCTACTGTGCGGCCCAGCCCACAGTGCCGTGCTAGTCACCCTCAACCTCCTGCTAGGAGGATGAGAGGCGCGTGGCCACCGCGCGCGAGCACGCGCCCCGCCACCTCCTGCTTCTTGCCGCTGCCCCGACGCGCCCAGACGACGCCACGACACCTTGGACCCCCTCTCGCTTTCTCCCTCGCCCTCATCCCCTTCCCTGGATCCTTCTCTCTCACCACCGAGCGGGGCTCGTCGCCACCGACGCCGTCCACCGCGGCCACCGGCCACCCCACGCCTCGTCGACGTGCTAAGAAGCTCCGCCTTGTCCCCCTCTTCCTCCTCGACGAGCCACGCATTGTCGGAAGAAGTGGAGCCTCGCCATCGAGCTCGACCCCGCCGCCACTCCATCGAGATCGTCGGCGACCGTACGCCGTCCCCGACGCTTCCCCGAGCCTGATGAGCTCCGCCTCGACTCCGCCGTGAGCACCTCGTCGCTTCCCCTCTCCTCCCTTCCTCGATTTCGTGTCGTAGCCGCAGTAACCACCAGACCCGAGAGCTCATCGCCGCCGTGCTTCTCCACCACCGTGGCCAGGGCCACCCCAGCTCATGCCTGAGCGTGTCACCGTGTTTGCTGAACTCCCAGGAGCACGCAGCACCCTTCGGTTTCTCCTCTAGTGCACTGTAGCGATGACCCCTTCCATGTCCGAACTCCGGCCACCGCGGATGCGCTCGCCGTCGTCATTTCCAGCGACCCCGCGGCCTCCCGTGTGGCTAGCTAGATGCGGGCGTGTGCGGGCTACCTTTTGGTGGTCTTCGCGCGTCCAGCCGCCGCCTGTAGCGCAACCCCGATGAGCTTCCACCGTAGTTATGGTCGCCGCCGGCGAAACTCCGGCGACTGCCGACGTGGCCGTCATTAACACTAACCCCGCCAGCTAAGCACCCCCTAACAGCCACTGCCATGTGGGCCCCTTTGCCCGTTCAGGTTAGCCTAATGTCCTGTTTAGATTAGTACTAATCTGGGTGGACCCCACATGTCAGCTTTGACTTGGTCAAGTCAGTGTTGACCGGTCCCACCTGTCATCCACACAAACCAGCCTGAGACACTGACGTGTGGATCCCACTGGTCAGGTTTGACTTGGACCGATGTTGTTGACCTGCTGAGTTTAGCATGACGTGGGGCTGACGCAGTAATGATTTTCTGGGATTTTAATAAATCAGAAATGATTTATAAATTCCAGAAAATAGTATAAACTTCTAAAAATCATAGAAATTCAACCGTAGCTCAGAATGAAATAATTTATATATGAAAAATGATCAGAAAAATCTAATCTATCCATCTGTACTGTTTTCATGCATGTTAGAACAACTTACGGCTGCTGTTTAGGCCAAATCATCTAAATGGCATTTAAAGCTTCACATATGAAGTTTGAATTTGAACCTAGGGTTCAAACCAACTTCATTTAACCTGTTGCTAGTTGCATTAGCTCAAATCACAGCATATTGACATGTCATGATCATGCATCATATTGTGCATTGCATGTATTGTGTTCTTCCTTGTTTGTCGGTGTCTGTTCCCTCTCAGTAGACGACGTACCAACGATGAGTTCGATGACACCGATGAAGAACTATACTATCTTCAGAAGTGTCAGGCAAGCAAAATCCCCTTGTTCATTCCGATACAATCCCACTCTCTCGCTCCTGCTCTCTTTTATTGCATTAGGACAACAACGATTCAACTGTTACATGTTGCGGTAGTTGAACCCCTTTTCCTCTGCATGACCTGTCATTGCCACAGTAAATAGATGAAACCCACTAGCATGAATAGGAGTTGTTTGAGCCCTGATGTGCCTACTCATTCATGCTTGTTTGTCATGCCTGCTACTGCTTAGAGTTGAGTCAGGTCTGATTCATTGGGGATGAATTGGAATGGTGATGAACATGTCCTACTGTGTGTGAGCTAAGTGTGTGAACAGGATTTGGTAAAGGTAGCGGTGAGAGGCCATGTAGGAGTACATGGTGGGTTGCCTCATTGAAGCCGTCCTCATGAACTGAGTTCTGTGTTTGTGATCCATGAATAGTTACTACCACACATTGGGCTCCGGGCACTCCAAGGTCTCTCGACTTATTAATCAACTCGATCTCTATCCAGGAGTTGCAACTAGTTTCTGGTGTTTGTAGGTTGTGTTAGTAGTCTACCAAGTGGCACCCGGTACAGGTGGGCTTGGGTCAGACTAGGCACCATGGCACGGTGTACCAAGCATAGATTGATACATCTCCAACGTATCTACTTTTTCAAACACTTTTGCCCTTGTTGTGGACTCTAACTTGCATGATTTGAATGAAACTAACCCGGACTGACGCTGTTTTCAGCGGAACTGCCATGATGTTGTTTTATGTGTAGAAAAGAAAAGTTCTTGGAATGTTCTGGAAATCCACGGAGGCACTTTTCAGATTTAAAAAGAATTTTTGGCAAAAGAATCAAGGTCAGGGGGCCCACGGGCTGTCCACGATACAGGGGGGCGCCCCCCCCCCCTAGGGGCGCACCCTCCTATCTCGTGGGTCCCCCGGACCTCCTCCGACCTCAACTCCAACTCCATATATACCGTCTCGGGGAGAAAAAATAAAGGAGAAAGTTTCATCGCGTTTCACAACACGCAGCCGCCGCCAAGCCCTAATCTCTCTCGGGAGGGCTGATCTGGAGTCCGTTCGGGGCTCCGGAGAGGGGGATTCGTCGCCGTCGTCATCATCAACCATCCTCCATCACCAATTTCATGATGCTCACCGCCATGCGTGAGTAATTCCATCGTAGGCTTGCTGGACGGTGATGGGTTGGATGAGATTTACCATGTAATCAAGTTAGTTTTGTTAGTGTTTGATCCCTAGTATCCACTATGTTCTGAGATTGATGTTGCTATGACTTTGCTATGCTTAATGCTTGTCACTAGGGCCCGAGTACCATGATTTCAGATCTGAACCTATTATGTTTTCATGAATATATGTGTGTTCTTGATCCTATCTTGCAAGTTTATAGTCACCTATTATGTGTTATGATCCGACAACCCCGAAGTGACAATAATCGGGATACTTCTCGGTGATGACCGTAGTTTGAGGAGTTCATGTATTCACTATGTGTTACTGCTTTGGTCGGGTTCTCTATTAAAAGGAGGCCTTAATATCCCTTAGTTTCCACTACGACCCCGCTGCCATGGGAGGGTAGGACAAAAGATGTCATGCAAGTTCTTTTCCATAAGCACGTGTGACTATTTACGGAATACATGCCTACATTACATTGATGAATTGGAGCTAGTTCTATATCACCCTATGTTATAACTATTGCATGAGGAATCGCATCCGGCATAATTATCCATCACTGATCCATTGCCTACCAGCTTTTCACATATTGTTCTTCGCTTATTTACTTTTCCGTTGCTACTGTTACAACTACTACAAAAACCCAAAAACATTTATCTTTTCTGTTGCTACTGTTACCATTACTATCATACCACTCTTGCTACTAAATACTTTGCTGCAGATACTAAGTTATCCAGGTGTGGTTGAATTGACAACTCAACTGCTAATACTCAAGAATATTCTTTGGCTCCCCTTGTGTCGAATCAATAAATTTGGGTTGTACTTCACCCTCGAAAGTTGTTGCGATCCCCTACACTTGTGGGTTATCAAGACTAATTTCTGGCGCCGTTGCCGGGGAGCATAGCTCTATTCTCTGAGTCACTTGGGATTTATATCTGTTGATCACTATGAAGAACTTGAAAGACGCTAAGACCAAGATGTTTCCCTCAACTACGAGGGGAGGTAAGGAACTGCCATCTAGTTCTGCACTAGATTCTCCTTCCGTTATTAGTAAGCTTGCGACACCTAAACCCGCTACTACTATGAATTCTGATATGTCGCATGTTATCGATGATGCCACTTCTGCTTTGCATTATACTTATGATGAAACTACTTCTGTGCGTGATACTACTTTGCCATTAGGTGAATTTCTTGATGAACAACTTGCTAGAGTTAGGGGGAATGAAAATATTGAAGAACCTATTATTGATGATAGTGATGATGAACGTTCCCCCAATGATTATGTATTACCTGTTGTTCCTAAGGGTTATGTTATGAACAAAGAAGCTGCTGAAGCTATTCTTTCTTGCAATGAGAGAAATGATCTTAAGAAATTATTAGCTCAATGGAAGCAGCAGTCTCTTAATGCTAGAATGAAACCCGATCCTACTTTTGCTACTTCACCTATCGGTGTTACTGATAAGGATCATGAATTCTATGTTGATCCTGATATTATTACTTTAGTTGAATCTGATCCTTTTTATGGCCTTGAATCTGAAACTGTTGTGGCACATCTTACCAAGCTAAATGATATAGCCACCCTATTTACTCATGATGAGAAGTCTCGCTATTTATATATCCTTAAGATATTTCCGTTCTCATTAAAGGGTGATGCTAAGACTTGGTATAATTCTCTTGCTCCTGGTTGTGTGCATAGTCCCCAGGATATGATTTATTACTTCTCTGCTAAATATTTTCCTGCTCATAAGAAACAAGCTGCCTTGCGGGAAATATATAATTTTGTGCAAACCAAAGAAGAGAGTCTCCCACAAGCTTGGGGGAGGCTTCTCCGGTTGCTTTATGCTTTGCCTGGTCATCTTCTTAAGAAAAATGAAATACTTGATATCTTTTATAATGGACTAACCGATGCTTCCAAGGACCACTTGGATAGTTGTGCTGGTTGTGTTTTCAGGGAAAGAACAGTCGACAAAGCTGAAATACTATTGAATAATATGTTGACTAATGAAAATAATTGGACTCTTCCTGAGCTAGTTCCTGAAGTAATTCCTGAACCAATTGAGCCAACTCCTGAGCCTATTCCTAAACCCACTCCGAAGAAGAGAGGTGTTTTATTTCTCAGTCTTGAAGATATGCAAGAGGCAAAGAAATCAATGAAAGAAAAAGGTATTAAAGCTGAAGATGTTAAGAATTTACCTCCTATTGAAGAAATACTTGGTCTGAATATACCGCCTGAAGAACCACATTGTCTTGATAACCCGACACAGGTAGTAAAGGTAAATTCTCTCTATATATACGATAAAGTTGAAATACCCTCTACTAAATTTCATAGCCCATGCTTAGATGAATTTGATGACTTTATGGCTAGACAAGAAGGTTTCAATGCTTATGTTGGTAGAGAGTTAAAGAATAATGCTTTCAAGATAGGACGCGTAGGTGATAATCTGGCTAGAGTTAAAGATGAACTTCACCGCGTTAGCAAATATGCTTCTATGGTTGCTACTCAAGCTGAGCAAGTACTCAAAGCTCAAAATGATTTGCTTAATGAGTTGAATAATAAAAATGACTTTGCTGTTAGAGTGGCTACTAGAACTGGTAGAATGACTCAGGAACCTTTGTATCGTGATGGCCACCCTAAAAGAATTGAACAAGATTCTCAGAATAATAATCTAGATGTTCCTAGTTCTTCTAAGAAGAACAAAAAGAAGAATGATAGGACTTTGCAAACTTCTAGTGAACCTAATGTAGAAACACCTTAGAATCCCAATGATATTTCTATTTCTGATGCTGAAACACAATCAGGTGATGAACATGAACCTAGTAATAATGTTAATGATAATGTTCATGTAGATGCTCAACCTAGTAACAACAACGATGTAGAGATTGAACATGCTGTTGATCTTGATAACCCACAACCAAAGAATCAACGTTATGATAAGAGAGATTTTTTTGCTAGGAAGCACGGTAAAGAAAGAGAACCATGGGTTCAGAAACCCATGCCCTTTCCTCCTAAACCATCCAAGTCAAAGGATGATGAGGATTTTGAGCGCTTTGCTGAAATGATTAGACCTATTTTCTTACGTATGCGCTTAACTGATATGCTTAAAGCAAATCCTTATGCTAAATATATGAAGGATATCATCACAAATAAAAGAAAGATACCGGAAGCTGAAATTTCCACCATGCTTGCTAATTACACTTTTAAGGGTGGAATACCAAAGAAACTTGGAGATCTGGGTGTACCAACTATACCATGCTCCATTAAAAGAAATTATGTTAGAACTGCTTTATGTGATCTTGGAGTCGGTGTTAGTGTTATGCCTCTCTCTTTATATCGTAGACTTAAATCGAATAAGTTGACACCTACTGAAATATCTTTGCAAATGGCTGATAAATCAACTGCTATTCATGTCGGTATTTGTGAGGATGTGCCTGTTGTGGTTGCAAATGTGACTATTTTAACGAACTTTGTTATTCTTGATATTCCCGAGGACGATAGTATGTCTATTATCCTTGGTAGACCTTTTCTTAATACTGTAGGGGCTGTTATTGATTGCAACAAAGGCAATGTCACTTTTCATGTTAATGGTAATGAGCATACGGTACACTTCCCGAGGAAACAATCTCAAGTTCATAGCATCAATTCTATTGAAAAATTTCCAACTATCATTTTTGGAGGTTTTCAATTTCCTATCCCTACTGTCAATAAAAAGTATGATATTCTTATTGTTGGGGATTTTCATATCCCCGTTGAGGTAACTTAGTGTTATTCGAAATTTCTCCGGTTCCGTTATACTTATTCATATCTACATGCCCATTCATACAAAATAAGAATTAAAAAAATAAGGTACATAGCTTCTGCAACTCACGTTGAAGGTGCTTGAAGAAAAGAATAAGCCAAGAAAATAGCAATCATCGCAAAGACACCCCTGTTGACAAGAGAAAAAACATATGAGCACTCAGATTTGCCCAACTCAAATGGGAATCAGCAGATAAAGGGCAAAAAAACTAACTGTGAATGACTGTTATCCCAGTTGACGATAATGTTCAATTATGACTACCCATTTTGGTGGTTGATTCATCATTCTTATCGTTTATTGACCTTTTTTGACCAAATTCATAAGGTCAACAGTTGGCCGTCAAGAACGAACAAACATGACCTTTTGGGAAATTTGGTCGTAGTTAGACTAACGACAAAATTTTTAGAAAGGTCATTACCCATTTGCCTGAGCCACGTAGGATCTGATGTGGCGGAGCTGACATGGCATTGTTAGTGACCAAATGGAATCATCATACATTTCATAGCCCATTCCACCAATCTAGCCTACATGGGCCTGGCCCAATCAAGCCTACATGGGCCTGGACCAACCATCAAAAATTTCATAGCCCAATCCACCAATGTAACCAACATGGGCCCGGCCCAATATCTTAATTGAATTGGTTTGATTTATTTGGGCTGATGCATTATTTTGTCAAAAGGATGCACATTTAAGGATAGGCCCATTAGAAAACAAATACAATATAATACAATACTTCAGATAATCTGTATATTTTATTTCAGCAACACATCACATGAAATAAAATACATCATCAATCGACTCCTCTACACAACAAAGTTCAAGGACCAACAAGTGCACAACAAATAGTTCTAGAAGTGCAAGTGCATAGCAAAAAGGCCCAACAAGTGCACAAGCGCACATCAACATAGATTGGACGAGAAGCACAAATTTTAGCTGATAACACATAACATCAATGAGAAGCACGAATAACGTGTACCATCACTGGTACATGTACTTTGTCCCGTCACCCAGGCACCAATGTTGTGTCCATCTACTAGATTTGCCACATGGTGATGTCATCGCATTAGGGCTGTCCCAGCTTCTCCCTGCCCAAATGTAGGATGATCTACATTGATGTACTGCTCCAGCATCACTCCCGCTACCATTGGTGGAAGAAGATCAGCTGATCAATCATCTGCACGCGAACAAACCAAGAAGATTTACCGATTTAGCTTACTATAATTTGTTTCTAAACATGGGCATCAAATCAGCACCAACACTGAATTAAAATGCACAAAAGAATGGAGCATAGCCATATGTACAGCCTAAGAACTACAGGTTTGAGCCATTTTCGATACTACAATAAATACATAACAGCGAAAATTTCTATCCATGGACACCACATGATAGAAAAGGTATTAAGGCACTACTTGCTACTAAAAACCAAAGCAAGGTATGAAGCACAAGCCAGGCCAACAATAAACTGCTACCAAATCCAGAAATAACCATCTGAAATGGAGTTAATGAGACATTTTAGAATCAACTTGATAGTTGACATTATTGTTTGTGTTGGACACATCTAGAACTGAAACTATACATCATTCCCAAATTCTGATGTCCAATGCCTCAGTTCAGTAAACACTAAGCAATCCATAACGTTTAGTAACAACAATAACAAGGCCCTTTAACAGAGAACAGGTTGAATCAGGCATCGATAAGTGTCTGTTCTTGGTTTCTGTTGGTTAGAAGAAAGACCGGTCAGAAACCGGAGAGACACTGAACATGCGGAATTATGTATGGATTGTCAAAACTTGCATTATCCTACCATAGCTAGTACAACAAGCTGTAGGTTGGCATAGTTTCATGAACCATGTACATCATGACAAATACAATATCATCCAATGCTCGACTATGAACAAAATTGAACAATTACACGTCACAAAGGCGGAGCATAGAACCAAGGAGCAAGTAAGAGGGGTAGAAGGGGACGTGAGGAGCTCTCCGGAGGGGTTGTAGCCTAGACCGAGCTTCATCACCACGGAGGCGGCTAGCGGAGGCAGACGAGTCTACCATCGTAGGATCAGCAGCACCACCACCGCCGGAACTGGAATGGCCGGAGCAAATCGCCATCATATGGGTCACCACCACCGAATGATCTTGCAAAGTGTAAAGTCTCCACGTTTCAGTACAAACTAGTGGCGTCAATAACCAAGCAATATCAGGCAGAAGGTAAATTCTAGTAAATGGTGATTAGTAGACAAAAATAGGAAATAGATTGCACCAGTAGCAAGCAGAAGCTAAATTTTAGTAACTGATGATTAATTATAACATAGCATCTCCAGCCCTGCTGTCCTGGTTAGTGCAACTACAAAACAGGAAATGTTTTTTATTTATACACGGAGCAGTAATGAAGTAAGGCTTTGCTGTCCTAGTTAGTGCAACTACAATTTTTTTTTGAATGGTTGGTACTACAGATCATACTTCAAAAGCTCGAAGATATTGAGAAGCTCAGATCAAACATAAAGCACACATAAATACACTCCCCTTCTGCTCAATGGCAGTGCACAATATACTTATTCATATCTACATGCCCGTTCATACAAAATAAGAATTAAAAAAAATAAGGTACATAGCTTCTACAACTCACGTTGAAGGTGCTTGAAGAAAAGAATAAGCCAAGAAAATAGCAATCATCGCAAAGACACCCCTGTTGACAAGAGAAAAAACATATGAGCACTCAGATTTGCCCAGCTCAAATGGGAATCAGCAGATAAAGGGCAAAAAAACTAACTGTGAATGACTATTATCCCAGTTGACGATATGTTCTATCAGAGATGTTCAGTTGGTGATTAAGAAACGGTTACTTTTCCGCCAATACATAAATAAAATACTCCCTCGGTCCCAAATATAAGAGTGTTTCTTACACTAGTGTAGTGTAAAAAATGCTTTTATATTATGTGACGGAGGGAGTAAATTTTTTACAGATGAGACACGGTCAGCAGAGAACCTTCCTTCTGGATTAAGAGCACCACTTGCCCAACTGATAAAGAATTAAAAAAACAGTTGCATGTTAAACATACATCACAATTCTTTAACTCTTTTTTCCCCGCTTGTGATCTTAACAATGGTAAAATGCCATAGTAGGTCAACCATTAGCGGTGCATACTAACATCATTGCTGTAAGAATCTCTGTACAAAACTAAAAATAACTCCACAGGTAAAAGGGATCCAGCAGCAGCTCACATTAAAAAGCAGGTTCCCATCAGAAGCAACGAGATGGTCCGTGGTCTGTACGCCCACGCGGTCCAGTGATCAACTTCGCCGAAATTATTGGGTGGTTTTACACCATTAAACTCTCTGTCAATATATTCTCTTGTAGGCTTGTGACGACCGTTGACCTCCACGGCAACAACAACCTTTGGCAAATACTACCTACAAAATACCCATAGCAGCATACAAGATCAAAGCATTATCTTACTGTCCTCCAAGAAAAACTAACTGATACTACCACTCCTCCTAAAAATGAGTAGGCTGCTATAAGTTGAACAAACATTCAGTGAGACAAATAACTAGCAACTGAAAACAATGTGCCAGCAGCCAGGCTACTAGTTGACGCCAAGAAACGACTGAGCTGACACATCTGCAAATAAACACTGAATATTATTTATTTTATTCTATTTTTTGGCATAAACACATCCTCTGAAGCGAGCTAGGTGAGGTTGTGAGGTGTGAGGTGCCTACAGCAACGGTGAGGCCTTTGTGTGGCCCGGGTTGTTCCAGGATAACAAAAGGAAGAAAGAAGAAACAGAGCGCTATGATTTGTACATTCAAGGATTTGACTAGGATCATGAACAAGCATATCAGACCGCAAGCAGATGGAATCGAATCATACCTAATGACTCTGTAACATGACCATATCTAATCAGGTTGAGTTGGGTTGGGGATAGCTACCAGGATGAGGTCGAAGAGAGTGGCCTCGTCGACCTTGACGAAGAGGGTGACCTTGTCGACCTTGCGCTGGAACCATAGGCGTTGCTGTCGGAGAGGAGGGGATCCGATGGCGGCCATGTAGGAGAGGAGCGGATCCAGCGGATCCAGCGGATCCAGCGGTGGAGAGGAGGGGATCCAGTTGCAGCCTTGTCGGGGAGGGGGATCTCACACGCGCCACCACAACTGCCGAGGCCGTTCATCTAGGCCACGAGCCCGAGCAGAAACCCTAGCAAGGGGAAGTGATGCGGGCGACCACATGAGACAGGGTAAAGTGCTCGCAAAGGCGGCGCCGTCGCACTCCGGCAAGCTGTGGCTGGTGGTCGCCGGCGGCGGCTTGTAAAACCACGGGAGGAGCTCCTCTCGTGGGGCTCGGGTGCGGGGAATCATGGGAGGAGGCTGCGAGGACGGGCGCGCTCGGGCGCTCGCTCGATCTCCTCGGGCGTAAAGGT
>NW_021304434.1:20411-22568 GCF_002162155.2 Triticum dicoccoides
GGTCGGAGGCGGTGGGTGAGGAGGACGGCGAGGTCGGCGGTGGGTGGGAGAGGACTGGATCGGGAGGGGGGCGGGTACGGGGAGGAGGTGGTGGCGGCGGCAGGGAGATTGGGAGCAGGGGGAGGGGTGCGTTGGGGGATCTGATCTAGGGTTTGGGCTGCCGGGGGGTATCTTTTTTTCTTTTTTTCTGTGGATAGATGGATGGATGGATGTGGGATGGAGATATGGATGGATGGATGGATGGGCGCCATGTCATCGATCCGTGGGAAGAGTTTTGATTGGTTCAAAAAATTAGTGATTTAAAATAGTTTTCGAGTACTAAAAATAGAGGGATTTTGTGAAGTAGCTATCAAAACTATTTTAAAAAAGGGCATCACACAAATTTTCGCACAAGTTAGACCACATTTTATGGATGAGCACCAATTTATATGCATTTCTGATCTTTCTATCTATTTTTAATCATTTTTTGAGTGCTCAAAAATAGTTTTTTTGTGAAGGACCTACCATATATTTGTTGCAAAATTGGACCAAATCAGTTTTATAAAGTATTAGGCCGTATTTAATCTAGAATTGACCAAATGGTTGGGTGTCAAGAGTTTTGATGCACCTCTCGTGGAAAAGACAACTTTTCGTCGATTACGTTGGAAGCGGGTCAAATTTGAACTGTAGCTGTCTCATAATTTGTTCTTTATTTTTTCCAAAAAATATTTGTAGGTACATAAGTATCTTTTAATCTTAGAAACATCAAAACTTTTTCAAGATTCAACCACTAACTATGAACGGTCATGCCCGCCGTTTCAACCACATTTTGAAACGGGCATGCAAAATTCAAAAAATAAATAAATTGGAAAACCTTCGCATTGTTTCATTACATGTGACCAAGTTACAAGGAAAAATAATAAACTTGTAATACGGTAATTATTTTAAAAAAGTATTCTAAAATATGAGCTATCATGTGTGGAGATTCATGGCTTTCAAGGCAAATGATCAATCTTATGGCCACATTCATGACATAGTTTGTTCAAATAATCTCATATCATGCACAAGGGTGCATATTGGAATGGAAAACAATGTTGCCTAAGGAAGTTTTTATTTTCTTTGGATGAAAAATTCATTTTTCATTTTTTCAAGTGCCCAAAATGAGTTTTTTTTAAGGACCTAACATATATTTTTTGCAAAATTGGACCAAATAAATTTTCTAAAATACTAGGCCATATTTAATGCACAATAGACAAAATGGTTGAGTGTCAAAAGTTTTGATCCACCTCTGATGAAAAAGACAAATTTCCGCCGATTCAGTAGGAAGCGAGTCAAATTTTAACTACAACTGCCTCATAGTTTGCTCTTTTATTTTTCCAAAAATCATTTCTAGGTAGATAAGTATCTATTTAAGTAGAAATACATTGTTTGGTGGCGATATATTGAAGTTTGGACGGTGGCCCAGGGCCCCAACTCCAAAGCGCGTAAACTCGCATGCCCGCCGCGCGGTCACCGCATGATCGTAGTGTTGCCATGCGTTCTGGGCGGCCTAGGAATGTCTAGTGGGTTTGGCACTCCCTTGGTAGTTGCTATGAAGAAAATGACAACAGATGAATCTCACGAGGAGACCAGACTATGCTCAAGCATGAATTAGCAGCCAAGTGTTCGATTAGCGGTACGGAAAATGCACATGGCACTACTAGGAAAAGGGCTATAGATACGATTGATACTAATGGCGCACCATGTAAGTAGTGCGCCACTACTATATACTAATGGCGCACCGGTTGTAGGTGCACCATTAGTGTGGAAGACACTAATGGCGCACCAGACACACGGTGCGCCACTAGTATTGATTTTTTTTTCATTTTTCCATACATACTAATGGCGCATGTTGTCAAAGTGCGCCATTACTAGTTCTAACTAGTAATGGCGCACCATATAGACAGTGCGCCATTAGTATATTTTTTTTTACTTTTTTGCAAAACTACTAATGGCGCACTTTTCCACAGTGCGCCATTAGTATATTTTTTTTTACTATTCTGCAAAAACTACTAATGGCGCACTTTTTGATCTCGATCTCGATCCCACCCGCACCCTCCCCCGCTAGCTCCACCGTCGCCGACGACCCACTGCAACCCTCCCCCGCTAGCTCCACCGCCGCCGACGACCCACCGCAAC
>NW_021304434.1:22994-39788 GCF_002162155.2 Triticum dicoccoides
TACTAATGGCGCACCTCTTGGGGGTGCGCCATTGCTATACAAAAAAAGATTACTAATGGCGCACCTCCAGGAGGTGCACCATTGCACCTATCCCCCCACTAAAATCCTCACTCCCCTTTCTATCCCCAATCGATCACATCTCTCACCCTCCCACTGCCCCGACCCGTACTGCGCCGCCGCCGCCCCCGTGCCCCCGCCGCCTCCCCCGCTCCGACGAGGTGCTCCGACAAGCAGGGCCAGCGCTAGGGTTCCAGCGCCACCGCCGGATCAACGCCCCGCCTCCACAAGGAGAGGAGGAGCCCCGCCGCCGCCACCGAGGGGAAGAGGCCACCGCCGCCACCGAGGGGAGGAGCCCCGCCGCCACCGAGAGGAGGAACCTCGCCACCAGGTCTTCAACGCCCCACCACTGCGAGAACGTCGACGTCCTCCTCCGCCGGTTCGAGGTGATTCCTACCTCTTCTCCACTTCTCCATCTCCTCCCCTGCAAACCCTAGGGCTGACTCTTCTTGCTCCTAATCTACATTTGTTAGTGAGGGCGGCAACCACATGCCCGTAGATTCCATTACCACAGAATAAGTAACCAGGCCTGCTGCTAGGCACATGGAAGATTCATAGACAAGTGTGGCTTCATCATGGTTATTTTTGTTACTAATATGAATATGAAATGGTCTACGGTTTGGGGAGTTAAGGCTAAGGCTTTGCAAACAAACATATCATGCATGTATATTCAGGTTTAGCACTTCAAAAAAAAGCCAATGTTCAGTTTGTGCACTAGAACGTACAATACATTCTGTTTTTGCACTGGATACAAGCAAATGTTCAGTTTCTTCAGTTGAAACAAAGCAAAGCCCGGACTTTGGACACAAAGATGCCATACATATTCACTTTAAACAAGTAATCACCTTCTGCACTGAATATATTCACTTTCTACACTGAAAAATGAGCATATATATTCAGTTTATGCACCGGGACGAGCATATGTATTCAGTTTCTCCACTGAATATGGGCGTATATTCAGTTTTTTCACTGAATATGAGTAGGTGTTCTATCTTTTTTCAATTTAAACAGACTGTGAACGGTTCAATTTTTGCACTGAGTATGGTCTGTTCTTTCACCTATAGAGCATATTTTCACACACAGGAACAGAGTGTAAAGGTTCTATTTTTTCCACATATATATTCAGTTAAAACAGAGTGTGAATGTTCAGTTATTTGCCACTGTGGTAGTTTCTTCCATCAAATACCCAGGGGTTATACCGGGCATGGTGTCAAAATGTTTGCTCCAACATGAACGAATTTAACCGGGGGATCGTGTTGTCCAGAAAACCCTTCCTTTTTCCTTTCATGCCATATTGGAGAGAATGATGCTGGAAATTAAACCCCCTTTCCAGCATCATCTTTCTTATAATGTCTATTTTCCAGACTTTTTGTTTTGACTTGGACTATCAAAATAATGTAAATTTCCTCCTGGTATCGTTTGCTTGCTGTCACAAATCTAACTTGTAATGACTATTTTAAAATATTTATCTTAGTTTTAGCTAATTATGGTGATAATATTTGTTAGTGAGGAATCAAAGCAGTGTAGTGGCATGGCCATTGACCTGTGGCTGGCATCTAGACACCACACACATACATACAGAGGCACATTGACTATTACTATGGCAAGTACTGTGTCAAGTACTCCATGTGTTTTTGTTGGCAGTTTATCATGAAATTGCAGGTACCCCGAGAGGCCCTTGAGTTTGCCGGAATGTCGATTAACTTCCGTTCCGGCAAATTCGGGTACTCCATATGTCCTATTTTCAGCAAAGGTCATGCTGAAATTTTTCGTGAATTTTAGCATGACTTTGCTAAAAATAGGACATATGGGGTACTTGCGACTAATGCCTGTTATCATGCATGTTTTATGATTTGTTGCAAGGGTATTAATTGGTCTCTTCTACTGCTTATCAGAGATGGCGGGAAGCAGCCACCGCCGCTCTGCGGCACTGCAGTACGAGTTGGATGCTTCTGAGTTCTTCACTATCATACTTGAGACTTCAGTATCATCCATGACGCAGGTATATAAAACGAGAGATCTCCCCTTCACCCATCTCATTATGATATCTGTTGTTTGCTACATCACTCATTGTCCCAAACTGCAGAGGTTGCCTGACAGTTTTATGAACATGCTGATGGGTGAAGATCCGCCAAATAATGTGAAGCTGCGACAGGCCGGCAGCGGGTTTCGCAGGCAGTGGGATGTGCAGTTGGTGATCAAGAAGGGCCACATGTACTTGTCTCGTGGGTGGGAGAAGTTCTACCGTCCCTACGACCTGCGGCTGGGGTACTTCCTTCTCTTCAGGTACGACGACGACGCCATCATGCTCATCGTGAAGGTGTTCAACACGACTATGTGTCGCATGCGCTACGCTGCCGATGATGATGCCTGTACGTTCTGTCTCTTCTTATTCCTCTACATTTGGCTTTGTCTCACATCGATTGTTAATGGTCATTGTTGCATTTTGGACAGGTAATGGGAGCAGCAGCAGCGACACTAGCTACAGCTAAAGCAGCATCGACTATGGGTGTAGCGAAAGTAGCAATGATTCTGACTGTAGCGAAAGAAGCAGCGATTCTGACAGCAGCATAGACAACAAGAAAGATGATCCGGACTGGAGTGCGAGAGAAGAGGAGCTGAGTGAGGATGAGGAGCTGCAGGATGACGATGGGCATCAGGCTGAGGATGACCAAGGGCAGGAGATGGTGGTGGCTGACCATGGGCAAGAGATGGAGGTGGCTGAGGATGACCTAGCGATGGTCGTGCCTGAAGGTGGCCTCGCGATGGTGGTGGTGCCTGACAATGACCACGCACCGGTGGTGGCGCCGGCGATCCCACAGCTGGACGACATGACCATGCAATTGTGATAGAAGACTACATCCCACTGCCTCCACTGCCTCCACCGCCTTGCCGCTCTAGGCGCATCAGGGAGAGGAAGGAGAAGAAGGAGAAGAACAATGCATGAGAACTGAACTTTGTCAGGTATGTCAGATCTCCTATAGGTTAGTTATCCAAAATGATATATATATACTTAGTTACCTATGTTATCTCTAATATGCTTAGTTGCCTATAGGTTAGCTTCATTTTTACCTAAGTTGGCTCTAATATGCTAACTTAGAGCTTATACGCTTAGTTTCCTATAGGTTAGCTCCAAAATAACTTATGTTAGCACAAAATGATCAAGTTTACATAATAAGCTTATAGTCTTTTTCTTATTCTTCTTCTTTTCCAAAATGACATAGGTTAGCTTCATTTTACCTAAGTTGGCTCTAATATACAAACTTAGAGCTTATATGCTTAGTTTCCTATAGGTTAGCTCCAAAATAACTTATGTTAGCACAAAATGATCAAGTTTACATAATAAGCTTATAGTCTTTTTCTTATTCTTCTTCTTTTCCAAAATGACATAGATTAGCTTCATTTTACCTAAGTTGGCTCTAATATACTAACTTAGAGCTTATATGCTTAGTTTTCCTATAGGTTAGCTCCAAAATAACTTATATTAGCACAAAATGATCAAGTTTACATAATAAGCTTATAGTCTTCTTCTTATTCTTCTTCTTTTCTAAAATTCTTCTTATTCTTCTTCTAGTGTTCTTCTTCTTCTAGTCTTCTTCTTTTTCTTCTTCTAACTTCTTGTTTATCATTTTGCAGATTTGATTTAATTGACGGAAGCTTGCGTGGATGGAGTGCTTATTTTCCATTTGTGTTTTTATTTTGTATCAATGTGAAACTTTTGTGAATTGATGGATAACGGTGTTGGATGAACAATGTGAAACTTTTGTAATATGTAACGATGAAACTATGTGTTGGCTATGTATGTATATATGATGGAACTTGTGTGTTGGCTATGTATGTATATATGATGGAACTTGTGTGTTGGCTATGATTGTTATATGGATGCTTGTTGTATATATATATGTGTTGGATATCTCATAGGTGAAATAGTGACCTGAGATTAAGAAAAAAAATTAAAAATATTGTTACTAATGGCGCACTACAATGTGATGCGCCATTAGTATAGAAGACACTAGTGGCGCACTGTGGGCAAAACTAATGGCGCACTGCCTGGTGCGCCATTAGTATACCAAATACTAATGGCGCACCAGTGGTACGCCATTAGTAAAAAATACTAGTGGCGTGCTACTAATGGCGCATTGGTAATGCGCCATTAGTAGGCAAAACCAGTGCGCTATTAGTAGGCTTTTTTCTAGTAGTGTGGTCAATGGGCTTGAGTTTTGGCTGAGGATGATCATCTACTAGGAAGACTGGCTTGACAAATTTTCAGCTCAAAAGGAGGAGCCTAGGTGGTACTTGCTTTGCAAAGTACCACACTGGACAGAAATATGAATGTTGAAGCTGGGCTCAAGATAATGAATGGATTGAGCTAAAATTTGGTGGAGGATGGTTATACTTCCTTCACAATGCTCTCCACTGAACAGAAAATTGGGAAACATATTTAGGGAAAATGGTTATATTAAATGAGCTAAAATTTTGTGAAGGGAGGTTCTATGGGTAGGGTCATGTCCTGGTAAATTTTCAGCAATTATAAAACAATATAAAATATAGTTGCTTCACAAACTGAAAATATTAGTAGAAGAAAAGATTGGATGGTGAGCTCCCATGGATTGTTAGATGGAGCTAAAATTTTGTGGAGAGCTATGATATGGGCATGTAGAATATAGGCATAAAGAAAAAAAATATTTTTTTAAGAAACTACCAAATATTTGTTGCAAAATAGCACCACTCCATTTTTTCAAAAATATTTTCAAATGATTGCTTTAACATTTTCTAAATACATGATTTACTTTATTCATAGACATTGTATATTTTTTGTATACATTTTTTGCGTACATGAGAAGCATTTTCAAATGCTTGCTTTAACATTTTTAAATACATGATTGACTTTTTCACAGACATTGTATATTTTTTGTATACATTTTTTCAAATGCTTGCTTTTCGAGTGCTTACTGATACAATTAGCATTTTCAAGTGCTTCATTAACACTTTTTGAACACATAGTCAACTTTTTTATATACAAATTTTAAACATTTTTTAAATGCTTGATTTTTCAAAATACAAATTAATATTTTTGATACATGGTTAACAATTTTTTATTTACACATATTAACATTTTCAGATGCTTTATTCACATTTTGAGATACTTGTTTAACTTTTTTTTCAAATGCTTGATTAACATTTTAAACACATTATCAACTTTTTTCAAACACATTGTATATTTTTTACGTATGATAAACATTTTCTTTATACACATGTAACATTTTCAAATGCTTGGTTACATTTTTTTCAAATGTTTTATGTGAAGTTTTTTGTAATATATATTTTTTAGAATATATTTGGAAGTACAAACAAAAGTAAAAAAATAATGAACCAACGAAAATCAGACAAAAACCGAGTCGCGGCCCTGGAGTTGGCCCACTCGGCGCACGTAAAATGTTTAAAGAAAAAAGGTACCCTCGTCCCACCGAGGCCCAAGCCCACTCGGCACCGCCCTTAAATACTTGTCGGCCGCAGTTGTATCAGTAGGTTGTTTGGGCGTGGTGGTTTGGCTCCGTACGTGAGAGTGAAAGGGTCGCGAGTTCGATTCTCACGATGCCCCCCCTTTTTGCTGATTTATTCGCCCATTTGAGGGCGTGGCCCGCTTGTTAGCACAGCGCACAAGACAGGTTTGTGGTACGGGTCCCACATGTCATTGGTACCATGTTAGTTGGTCCCGCATGTAAATGGTAGACCCCACAAGTCAGTTTAGTTAATACTTGAGCGGTCAAACCAACCATGCAATTGACACCTAAGTTAAAATGACACGACACGTAGGCAAAATTGATGATGTGGACATCTAGTCATATAATTTTATTCATGTTACAACATTGTGACCTTCTAGATTTGTTGTAATCAGCTAGAAATAAGGATGTCGATCACTGTTGTTTGCTTTATAACCTTTTCGTGTAAAATAATTGTTACTTTTTTGACTAAAATGGTCGTTATTGTTTAGTTTTTGGACCCGCCTAAACAGGCTACGACCAATTGGTTCGAAATGGTCATAGATTTATAACCATATCTTCCACGGTCACTAGAGAAGGTCATAATTTAGCATATTTCTTGTAGTGCACTGTCTAGAGGCTTGTTTTAATCCATAAATGGATTTCTTCTGGCGGAATCCCATATTTTCTTTGCCTTCCATGATAAAACCATTGGGTTGTTTCATGTAGACATTTTCTTTTAAGTCCCCATTGAGAAATGTCGTCTTTACATCCATTTGATGTAACTCTAAATCAAAATGAAGAATTAATGCCATTATGATTCTGAAGGAATCCTTACATGAGAATGGAGAAAATGTCTCATTGTAAACTATCCCTTCTCTTTGTATAAATCCTTTTGCCACAAGTCTTGCTTTATATTTTTCTATATTCCCTTTAGAGTCATACTTAGTTTTGTAGACCCATTTACAACCTACTGTTTTGGCTCCTTTAGGAATTTCCTCTAAGTCCCAAACATCTTTGGAACTCATCGATTTCATCTTGTCTTTCATTGCCTTCATCCACTTCGATGAATAAGGGCTTCTCATGGCTTCTTCATATGAGGTGGGATCTTTTTCTGTACGAACTATTTCCATGTTATAAACTTTATAATCAGTAGAAATAGTTGACTTTTTGTGTCTTGTAGACCTTCGAAGGGCCTCAGTTTCTGGCACGTTCTGTGCCTCAACTTCTGGCACTTCTTCTAAAATTTGCTGCTACACCTCCCTTTCATTCTCAACAACGGGTTCAGTCGGCTCCTGACGGACAGGTTCCGGATCTACCCCCATAGTTGTCATGGGTGGAGTTGCAACTGGTAGTGAGAAAAATGGCTCCTGAATCATGGGATTAGGTGCATGCACCCTCTTCTCCTCAAGATCAATTTTCCGAGCTACCAAGCTCCCGCTCATCATTTCGTCCTCCAAAAATACTGCATGTGTTGTTTCTACAAACTTTGCATATCTGTCTGGGCAATAGAAACGAAAACCCTTTGATTTGTCTGGATAGACAATGAAGTGGCAACTCACTATTTTCGGATCTAACTTTGCAATGTTTGGATTAAACATTTTGGCCACAGAAGGGCACCCCCACACCCTGAAGTATTGTAGGGAGGGCACTCTTCCTATCCATAGCTCGTACGTGGTTTGGGCACCGACTTGCTTGGTACTCTATTGAGAATGTGAATGGCGGTTTTAAGCACCTTCATCCATAATCCCAATGGCAAGGTGGAGTAACTCATCATGCTGCGCACCATGTTCATAAGTGTATGGTTGCGCCTTTCAACTACTCCATTTTGTTGAGGCTCATCGGGCATTGAATATTGGGATACTATGACAGTCTCCTACAAGAACTTTGCAAAAGGTCCAAGGACTTGTCCATATGGACTGTGCCGACCGTAGTACTCTGCCACACGGTCGGATCTTACTATCTTCATTCTTTTATCATGCCGATTTTCAACTTCAGCTTTGAATATTTTAAATTTATCCAACGCTTCAGATCTTTCTTTGATTGGATAAATATATCCATAGCGAGAGTAGTCATCTGTGAATGTTATGAACGAGTCATGTCCATCCACACTTTTCACCGGAAATGGTCCACAAATATTAGTGTGAATGATTTCTAGTGTGTCTGTGCTATGGATTGCACCCTTTTTGATTTGTTTAATATACTTTCCTTTGATACAATCTATGCATTGTTCTAAGTCTGAGAATTCTAACAGAGGAAGAATTTCACTTTTGACTAATCTTTCTATTCTCCCCTTGGAAATATGGCCCAAGCGACAGTGCCATAATTTCGATGAGTCGAATGTTCTCTTTCTTTTCTTTTGTTATTTATTCGACGCGTAAACAGGTTCTTTCACATTGCATACAGAATAAACTTTTTCACGAAGTGATGACAAATAAAGCTCATCGTGTAGTAAAGCATCACCCACATAAGCATTATTTAACCATATGGCACACTTGCCATGTCCAAAATAACATTCATAATTATCTTTGTCCAAACAAGAAACACTAATTAAGTTTTTATGACATGATCGAACAAATAAAACATCTCTAACTAGAAGATTGAATCCATCAGCTAACTCCAAGGAGATGTCACCGACAGCTTCAACTTCTGTTTCAACTCCATTTGCCACTTCAATGCGTCTTTCGCTTCTTTGCGTAGTCTGCATCGAATGGAATCCCTCTTTTTGCCATGATTGACTTCAGCCAATCAGGGCAGTCTTTCTTGTAATGTCCTTTCTGCTTACAGTGGAGACAAGTGTCTTTGTGCATTAGGAAAGGCTGTTGCTGACGCTGATGCTAATAGGGAGCTTTTCCTTGTGGCTTTGAAGGAGAACCTTTGATGTTTTGATTGTAATTCTTTTTCTTGTTCTCCTTCACATAGTTGAGTGAACCATCATGTGAGGCTTTGAGTCTGTCCACTTCTTGGACACACATTGCTATTGTCTTTTCAATGTCCCATGATCAAGGTGACATATTGTAGTTTAAAACAAAGGTTGCAAACTCCTTTGGCAGTGAAGCCATGACTAGGCGGACCAAGAGCTTCGGTTTGATCTCTAGATCCTCATCCATGGGTTTAAGCTTTGCCGCCATGTTTCTCATCCTAAGGATGTGATCTCTTATTCCATGACTACCTCCAGTGTAGTTCACTGTCACCAGTTGCTTTAGCACCTGGGTGGCATATATCTTTGAAGAGCCAGTGAACTGGCTCTTTATCTTTGTAAGCAACTCCCCTGCAGAAGTGCACTCTGCAATTGAGCCCATGATGGTGGTCTCAATTGTATTCTTTATAAATGCCATGCATTTTCTATTTGCATTGACCCACTTTTGGTTTTCAGTGGAATATCTCATCTCCACTGGAGCATGATCTTTTTTCTTCTTCTCCCACGTATCATCATCATCATCAGTGGCCTCTCTGACGGGCTCTGTAGGTCTGACCAGTTGTGGTTCATCCACAGCCCAGTCTAGGTCAGCACACAAATGCCAGGTCTACTTTCTTCCTCCACTCAGTGTAGTTGTCACCTCTGAGTGTCGGAACATATTTTAGGCAACTCATCAAGTGGAAGCCTCCTGACATCACAATTTAAGTGAGATCAGTATAACAATCATATGCATTAATCTAACGTTGGTCAAATTAAACATACAATTGTCTATGCAATTAAATCTATATTACCGTTGGGAAAAATATTAGAAATAAATGCACCTTTAATTTCAATAAAACATGATCATGTTATTAACAACGTTGGTCATAAAAAAATAAGGTAATCATATCATTTCAATAATTACTTTAGCATGCTCTTAAAAACTTAATGCTTTCTAAACTTTTATTTGTAAAAGAGCACTATTAATTATTTATGCAGCGGAAAAACATGAATAAAAATCATGAACTTTTATTCTTTACAGAAACTTTTTTTGACAAAATAAAAATTCATGAACTTTATTATTTTTTTGGTAAAATTCATGAACATATTTTTTTCTGAAAAAATTTCTATTTTCATTTTCAGAAACTATTTGTTTACTTTTCTATTTTCTAGACAAAATTTTCGTTGGAAAAATTTGCATAGAAAAACTATTTGAAATCTGCCCAAAGTCTAGACAAATGACAAAAACAAGATAAAAAATGCAGTTGGGCCGGCACGCGGCTGCGGCCTAGGCCCAGCGCGTGGCTGCGGCTTCTGCCCAGCGCCCCGCGCTCGCGCCCGCGGTGGCTAGCCACGGCCCAGCAGCGGCTGCCCCCGCCTCCGTTTTCGGCCCAACAGGGTTTAGATCTGGGTCGTCCATCGCAATCCGACCGCCACACGGTCGTTTCGCTGGGTCAAAAACCAACCTCGATCAAACCCTAGCTCCATTCCGCCCCCGCGCCCCTCTTTCGCTCTTTGCCTCTATACCGCTCGAGTACGACACCGTGTCGATCCACGCCGGCCGCCGGAGACGGGCTCCTCGAGGCCGCGAGCTCCTTCCCCTCCTTTTGTGTGTGTGTGTGTGTGTGAGAGAGAGAGAGAGAGAGAGAGAGAGATAGACGCCGCGGAGCCCTCCTTGGCTCCCTTTCTAGCAAGGGGAAAGCCCGGCCATCACAAGTCTCACCTAGGCCTCCTCTGCTCCCCCCTTTCGTAGCAGCGGGATGGGGTTTCGGCGGCTGCCTATGACGACGTCGCGCCATCGCGCCATGCAGGCCGCCCTCTCTTTTTTCCCTTTCCCCTTTCGTCTGTCCACCTTCCCGCGGAGAGTGAGAGAGTGCAAGCGGAGCCCACCTCTGCTCCCCCTTGCCGACGATGGTGAAGTATGCGTCGTTGCCTTCCCCTTCTCCGGCCGAGGGTTAGCCTCACGGTGAGCGCGTTGCCGTCGAACGGGTTGGCCGCGGTGCTCTTTGCCCCTTTCGAGGTAGTTCTTCTTCCCTACCGCCTTGGCTTGCCGATGCACGACGGGATCGAGAGGAAGAGGCGCGGCCGGAGTGGAGGCGCACTTTGCCAGTGGCCCAAGGACTTCTCCGGTGAACTTTTTGGGTTCTTTTGTTTGCTTTTCTCTGTGCCCTGCTAGGGTTCCTTGGGAGGTGGGATCTTTCTGTTCTTTCTTCTCTTACCGAAAATATCACTAAAACCTAGTGGCATCTGATACCATTGATAGACCCACTAGATCGTATCGGTCAGTGATTTCCGGTAGTGGGGTGTAGAGTATTACCTTCTCATGCACTTGAGGTGCTCCCGCCGGTGCCGGCCATGGTGAAGCAATGGCCGGTGATGGCAGAGAGATGGCAGCGATGGTGTGCTTTCCGTGAGCACTGCGTTAACCCTAGATCGGTAGGGAGTGTCGGTGGGGTTTGTGGCAGCGATTAATCTCATAAGTCGTGCCCCGGCCCCCACCTCTGTTTATATAGCACTAGTCAGGGGCCCACCAACCATGATTTGGTTGGGCGCCCCCGATCAGGGCGCGATGCAAGGGCCCGTTCGACCCGTTGGGCTCGAACGGGAGAGAGATCAACCTAACAATACGATCCTCTGCTTGCTCACTACTCCCTCCGTTTGAAAAAGCTTGTCCCTCAAATGGATACATCCATTTCAAAGACAAGCTTGGGACAAGCTTTTTCGGACGGATGGAGTAAAAGAGCAAAGTGGACAATGGCTTGGGTGAGATGATATGTAGGTACAAATAAGTTACGTTGTACTACATCGCATAAACAGTTAGAGAAAATTTCTAGAGGGTTGTCTCTAATTACATATCGAATCAAACCGTTGCCTCTACAGATATTTTGCTTACTGAAAAATGAGTATAGCAGTAGGCTGCAAATGTATCTGAATGCACGAGATATGAGTATGTAAAGTCCAAGATGGATAGTAATTAAGTGATTCTACCCTGTCACAACTCACAACCAGGCAACACGGAAGTGTTTGGGCGGTTGGGTCACACGCTCAATCAAGATGCCTCGTAATGACTTGTAGTAACCACAATTTCATGGGGTCCTTTTAGGTTTGTACCTGCAGTAGACACTGTGTTAAAAAATACTTGTCAAACATATGAATAAAAATAGATATATCTACAACTAAAATACATATAGGTACATTTATTTTTGTGACAAATATTTTCGAACGGAAGGAGTACTATTTAATTGGGTGATTTGTTTTGGTGCAAGGCCCCAACTACTGCCAGTGCAAAACTCAGCCAAGATATTCCGAATGATGCTCTGGCCATGAATATAACTAAGGTCATCTCCATCACCGACCTCAAAATCGCTCTCATCCGTCCGGGCTAAACTGTCGGGGCCCATTTTGTCGACCAACGCGGTACCCCATCAGTTCATAGACAGGTTCGGATATCCGTATTCCCGCAAATCGCAGGCAAACCAGGGAGACTTTCCTGGCGTTCGGACACAGCTGTGGAACTTCCTCTGTCAAATAAGTGCCCTCGTTTTCCTCACGAAAGTGATTCTAGATGTGTTGTGGAAACTGGCGAGGACAGGTGTAGAATGCACGAGTGAGGAGGAAAAAGGTGTGCCTCTTAAAGACATCGGCGTGGTAGGGATTCACATGTGGCTCATATAATTGATTTCCATGCCATATCCTTTTATTTTAATCCGAAGTATGAACAGAACATGTGATTAAAAATTGCTACGATGGTCAGTTTAATTCAACCTTTTTGTATTTTTATATTCTGGGTGGAACCTCTTGTTATGAGTTTGCGTCAAATTGCAGATGTCTTGAATACACTGAGATGTATACGGATGAACTTATGTACGCATTCTGTAAAATTGAAGTATTAAGAAACATTTGCATAGTATGTTGATAATAAATACATGTATAACAAGACTCACACTTCACCATACTCCCATTTCTCTTGTGGTACCAATACCTCTCTAGCTGGAGAGCAGATAACCAGAGTGGACTTCTATACATCTTACCAAATAATTTATGTCGTACACAAAATGCCTCATGCTAGAAATAAACCTTGTGGGTTTAATTAGTTCAGTGTAGGTGTAGTTTTTTTTCCAGTTACGCCAGTTAGCAGTTAGAGTAGTTTATTAGCCCGTTTAGTCCGTGGGTTTAACAACCTGCAGTGAGTATTACTCCTCCCTGATCTGTTCATTGGATGACATGAATTTTGTGCATCACGGTGGCGCAAAGTCAGGCCAGGAGCCGGTATAGGCAAATGTGAGTTAGGCCATACAAGGCGATGCTATGTACAATTCACTACAAGAAACTTGTTAATACATGACAGTCCTAGTCTGTCACAGATCAGCCAAAAATTGTCATGCGTGCCCACCCATGACGGATCAGAAATTCGTCATGTATATCGCGTCATAATTTGATGTCGTACCTTCCATGACGGTCCTTGGTCGTCATGGATCTGCCCCAGGCCCGCCAAGCCCAAACTAGGCTGTGACGGAACAGACCGTCACCGATTTACATGACGTGGCTGCGGAATGGCGTCTACATGGATCTGACATGGAGGATAACATGGCCCATGTGGTAACGAGCCCAGTTAGGGATTTGGCCCAATTTCATGGACAGTCCAGCCGAATAATGTTTATCTTTCACCTTCCATTAGCGTACCTATTTTTTAGTCCTACTTAATAGCCCTTTTTTTGTCCTACCTTTTTTTACGATGCAACAAAATTTACAATAGGGCAACCAAATTATATTCATTCAAAAATAGCAATAGTTCACATGACAATACATAGTTCCAACATAACTTCAAAACACCACAAGCATATCTAGAAAGCGCTTTAAACATTTTTGTTAAAGAAAAGAGTAACATGACTTCAAAGAAAATGCACTGCTAGCAGATTTTTAGTCTCCAACACTTCACCACCGCTCCAGGGCAGCTTCCGGACACAAATAATTCCCGCTGAAAAACTACAATCTCCAGGAACACGAAATAACTGCCAAACCTGCATAAAATCAAAATACTCAAAGGCAAGACCATTTTAAGTAAAATGATGATCCACACTTCAATATGAGATGTGATAAAGAATTGAGACAAGGCAGATGTTGAATAATACCAAGAATTAGAGAATATGCTAGTAATAACACTAGAAATTTGAGACTGAACAAATGCACTATGTAGCCAATCTAACACTCCTAAATCTGAAGCAAAAACAATATACCATTTACTATTAGTAATCTTAAATAAAAGCGCGCAATCTTCACTTCCACCGCTCCTTCAGATTGTAATTCTGTGTACACGCATTTCCAGAAATACAGTTGTACAAAATCCATCACCTCTGCTTTAATAAGCGAAGAAACTCAACATCAATTAAACTGTTAGCTTGCAAACCAAAAGAAGGAAGGGAAAACAACAGGATTATTTATACAACCACATTAAGAAGTCAGGTAATTATTGAATTAGACATCAAGGCAGCAATGAAAGTCAAATGACAAAGTAATAAAACACACAACAAAAAATGTGTCAAATGAAATTCAAATGATAAAATAACAAAACACACATCACAGAACTAAGTACTATAGCAGTAGTAGTTGAGGCCATACAAACCTGTCAACTAAACTTTGTAGAATCATTTCATACCATAAGTGCAAACCTAACCACTAGTAATGTTGTCTACACTCAAGACATTCCATTTCTTATGCTCATTCAGTCAATGCCCAATTTTATCTTACAGTGAATGCACCAACACTCATTGAAGGATAAAAGCTATGGAGAAGACCATATACCTGGTATAGTTAAGAGTTTGCTTTAGTCAGGTTTATAAGATTACCAAATGTTGGGCACCATCTGTAATTAAGAGTACAAATCTTCAAGCTCTACACATATCTAACTCTGCACCAGTTTCTAATATAAATAAATAAAACAGAGTAAAGGGCAGGAAAAATATATTTTTACAACTTGTTTAGATGGAGGTATTTAGTACATAACATCCCGAACATGGTGGCATGTACTGAGAACAAGAAATTCATCATCAAATTGTGATATATATTAAATTGAGCAAAGATCATGGGGCATAAATTTCATCAACTTATTGTGTTGAAATCGATATGATGGCAATTTTCACCACATAACACAGAGAAAGTTTGCACATAATATATAACAAAGAAGTAGTGTAATAGCAGGCCTAGTTAACAATCAATCTACTCTTGGTAGATGGATTCAGTGAGATTAATGAATTACTTTCTCTCCATAAAGAAGAAAAATCGAAGGAACCAACAGGAGCATCTCATGGGCATTTAATTATTAAACTAGTAGTTGCTTAACTAATTAGCCGATCTCACAAATTCTACACTACTAGTGCTCACACAGTAAGAAAAGAAAATAGCCAGCATTAAGAAGTGTTGTGCTCATGAAGTAACTCAACCAAAAAAAGTTCGAGAGCTGGATTCCAAATTATCTTCTTCAGTGACACAGGGACATAAGCATGGACTGAATTTTATGTTAGAAGAACAAGCATGAATTACGTGTATTTTCACTCAAGTTTACTTCCAGCAATCATAATTCACAAATGTAAATTGAGAGAGTGCCATAGCAGAACATAAGGGCAAATAGATGTTTGAGTAAAGTGTATGCATAACATAAAGAGCATGTGCAGGAAAGGGCAGTGTAGATACAATCACCAAGTAAAAAATGTTTTTGGTCCATGTGAGATGTGCAAATTATGTAGGCAAGGGCAGTGCAGACATCACTAAGTAAAAAATGTTTTTAGTTGTACAAAGACCATTAGATGCCCTGACTCGTATGGGATCCATCACCATTATGTGCATGCAGAAGATTGGACACTATGCAGTAAAATGAACCTGACACTGGAAAACCTGAATATTCAGTGCACTATCCAAACTTCATAGATATTCAAGAATGGCGTGCTTGGCGAGCTCACCGGGGATGATGAGGCGGACGGAGGACGTGGAAGGTGGCAGGCATGGCACTTTTTTCTCAACAAAATACATTCAATAAAATTGCAGATAAGAAATAGCATGTACCTACAGAATCTGCAGATATCAGTTTTTCTTCATTTGGATAATGGTATGAATTTCTCAATTGTAAAAGCTGGCAGATAAATGTTGTATGCAATTACTATTCAAAAAATCAGACAACATACATCGGACTTCTGAATTAGCAGTGTACAACTACAATCCTGAACAGCAACAAGAACAGAAATTAAACCTAATACTTTTTGTTTCCAGTACAAAAGATGAATGTGCGGCACAATGTAATTAGGAAGGAAGCAGAACAACCTACATCTACAAAGCACAAATAATCAGTAATGAACAAGCAGCCCAGGAAGTGGTGCTCGTGCCTTCTGCTATTCGTTTTAAAGACGGACATGGCAGATGCCCAAATTTCTTGCTTGTACCGATTCAGCCTGGCCAACGAGGCCTGCAGCTGTCCTCTACCAAGAACGGCTACATCCATCCATGGAGATGAACAGAGGGGGGCGGGAGGGTAAGGGACGATGCGGATGTACGTACTTGGTCTTTCCGGCCGGAGAAAGTGAAAAGCGGCGAGTGGAGGCTACTCACCACGGATGGAGAAGACGGCCGCAACGACGAGGGGACCGATGGTGGCATGGCTGACGGATAACTGGACCCAGCCACAAGGGCTGTACTTTGGATCTGTGGCGGTGTCGCCACATCATGTAACTCACCTCGGCACGCCGCCACCATGGATCTCGCATCTTCGCGGACGCCGCCGTGACAACGGATCTCGCATCTTCGCGGACGCCGCCGTCGTTGCCGTCTGTCGACACTACCACGGATCTCAGGAGCCCCACCCACGCGCGCCTCCGCGTCGTAGGAGGTGAGCTTCGGAGCTTGCCGTGCTTGTTCACCGGACACGGAGGAGGAAGAGGACAGATGATAGATGGAGGCGGGCACGGAGTGGTGGATCGGGAGAGGTAAGAGCATTACTAGTAGTACCCCTAAACCATTAAACTCTCAAAAATAACCGTTTTTCTACGAGTTGTAACAAAAAAAAACGCAAAGACTAGAACCCCTAAACCCTCAAAACCTCAAAAAAAGTAAGGGTCCAACCCTCAAACCCAATTTCAAACCGTAGAAGTGAGGGTTGGAGTGGGGCGCTCGACCCCAGCCCGCACTCCCTTCCCCCGTCGTGCGGGAGGGAAGTTTCCCCTCCCCAACCTCCCGCTTCCTCCCTCCCAAGCCGCCGGCCGTCGCCCGCCCCAAATCTGGCTGGCCCCCCGCCTCCCCTCGACGCCGCCGCCGCCCCGCCCCTGCGCCACACTCCTCGCCGCCGGATCCGCCGTTCCCGGCCGCCCC
>NW_021304434.1:40419-56255 GCF_002162155.2 Triticum dicoccoides
CAGGCCTCCTCGAGCCGCCGCGCCAGAGGCCAGGCAGGCCAGAGGCAGCCGCGCCGCCGCCCCGAGCTCCCCGCAGGTATGCTTTCCTTTCTTTCTTTTTGTTTTTTTCCTTTTTGATTCATTGTTGGCACTCACAATTTATTGTTTGTTGTATTGTGTAGATGGAGGTGAACAACAACGTTTTATTCGGTGTTTTAATAATAACTAGAATGATTATTGTTGTAATAATTTGCTCAAACATTGTTGTAATAATTTGAATGATTATTGTTTTATTCGGTGTTGTAATAATAACTAGAATGATTATTGTTTTATGTCAATTGTGATGGAATTTGTGATATGCCATATAATGAAATGTGATGAAACGTGTGCTATATGAAATGACAGTTTTAAAGGTTGGGGTTGAGGCAAAGACTAGAACCCTCAAATTCAACCCTTAAAGCAGTTTACGGGTTGAGTTTGAGGGTTCTAGTCTTTGCCCCTGTTTTTCAACCCTTAAAAGTGTCAAAAATTGGCACTTCTCAACCCTTAAACTGCTATAAGGGTTTGAGGGTTTGAGGGTTCTACTAGTAATGCTCTAAGGGTGGTTCTGTGCTGTCTCCGGTGCTAGTGTGGAGCGGCAGAGAAGGATAGGAGTGGTGGCGGCTGAGGGAATGGGAGAGAATGGGAATTAGGGTTAGGTGGGAGTGGACCATGGAGTTAAATGGGCTGGCTCAAAAAAATTGCCACCCGCGCTTCGACGACTTAAAATTTTGCACCTCCGCACGCTCTTGGACTTTGCCTTTTTTTTGGTTGGCTGATCAACTTCATCTCCCCACGCGCGCCCTCCTCTTTTTTATTTTCTCTACAACATTTGACTGACATGTGGGCCAAACAAGGGGGCACACATTGACACATCAACAGGAGCTGTCCGTGATTGTCCGGATGGTGGATAAAGAAAAAAAAAGCTAGGCCCTGCTAGGCCTATCTGGTCGATCTATGACAGTTCACGTGACAGTCCCTCGATGTTCGTCATAAAGGGGCTACCCTTTTGAGGCCCATTTGCATCTACTTAATCGGTGACGGTTTCCATGACGGATCAGAGAGCCGTCACCAGAAATCCGTCATGAATTACTAGGTTTCTTGTAGTGATTGAACCTCCTGTACCATACCATGTAACATGTCCCCCATATACGCGAATATCTAATTTTGTTTTGCATGGTAGATAATTTGATGCGTGAGATGTGCCTCAAATTTCAGATCATTTGGACATATGAATAGCGCTGAGCAAAAAAGTTAAATTTGGTCAGAACAGTAAACGTTTTTACAGACCCCAAATTTATCTTTTTTGCCGAGAGCTACTCAGATGTCCAGATGTTCTGAAATTTGGAGCGGACCTCACGCACCAATAATCTACCATGCAAAATGTTTTTGGAATTTTTTTATTATTTGGTTTGAATTTTTTCTTCAGCGTTGGTGCAAATGAATCACTGCTCTCCACCACGTGACCCTTTTCTTTATTATTAATCCGAAAAACTACGGTGCCCAACGTCGGCAGACATGAAGCACCCCCTGCCAAAATGTCTCCTCCCATCCGAAGTTCACTGCTGGACGTTGGGCCTCCACCTTGTCATGCTCCCAGACATCAAACTGTCGAGCTTTCGTGAAGGCTGGTGATGGAGCACTAAATCTGGGCTGACCCGTTAACGTGTAATAGCGCTTCTGGTTTGGGGAACCTTCCACAGATTCCTAGCCGGTTTTTATCGGTTTTCGGAACCTTCTAGAAGGTTCCTGAATCGGGTTTTCATTTTTTGTTACCTTTTCGTTTTTCTTTTTCTGCTTACGTTTCTTGTTTCTCTCTTTTCTTTATTAGTTTTTTTCTTTTTCCTGTTGTTTCTGTTTGGAAATTTAAAATATTTTTTCAAAGTTCTAAAAAATGTTCTTGTCTTAATTTTTGTTCAAAATTCTAAAAAAGTGTTCAAGTTTGAAAAAAATCTCCAGGAATATCAAAAACAATTCTCATTTTCAAAATTGGTTCAAAATTCTAAAAAAGTTCTTGCTTTTAAATTTTGTTCATAATTTCAAAAAATGTTCGGGTTTCAAAAAATTTCAAGTATTTCAAAAAATATTCCTATTTTCAAATTTGTTCATATTTTCAGAAAAATGTTCATGTTCAAAATATGTTAAGGAATTTCAAAAAATGTTTTCAATTTCAAATGTGTTTCACAATTTTAGATATATGTTCATGTTTAAGAAAATGTTCCCATGTTTCAAATTTTGTTCATATTTCCAAAAAAATATGCAATACAAATTTTGTTTGCATTAAAAAAAATTATGTTTTAACTTTTTTGTTCTGAATTTAAAAAGCGTTCATGTTTTCCATATTTATTGAGAACTTAAAATCTGTTAGTGGTCTCAGAAAATATTTGGAAATTTGAAAAAAGGTTCACATTTTTAGTAATTTGTTCATTCTTTCAGAATAAATTTTTGAAAAATTAGTTGTGCTTTAGAATACAGTTTGGGATTTGCAGGATTTGTTTGTGTTTAATTTTTAAATCGGGATTACCAAAAATCTTCACTTCTAAAAAAAAAGGAATATAAACATGTTTTCAAAATCTCAAAGCTTTCTGTATGGTCTTATAATGTTTTGCACCTTGATGTTCTGCTGCTGCTGTCTAGTGTAGTGGCTAAGGTCTTGCTATGAGTTGACTGTGGTGCGCACCTGGTCGTGGGATCAAATCTCGTCACACTCTATTGTTGTTCAGCCTTTTTTTGTGTCGTGCGATAGGGAACAGATTGGGCCGGCCCAGTCGTGTGTCGCTCCTGTGATGATGCGTTATACATCAACATGGCAATGGGTACCCGCAACCAGCGAACCCGGCGGGTAAAAACCCTATTAGGGTAAGGGTTTCGGACAAATAAATACCCATGGATTTATAAATGGGAAAAAATTGTACCCATCGGGTAAGCCGGGTATGCGTATGGGAATGCAATACCTATACCCGCGCACCCGCGTACCCGCATACCCATATACTAATTTATTCTAACAGTAGGCTCCATGTGTCATTCACTAAAGGAAAGTAGCCATTGTATCCTAGGCTAACGCAACCGCTAACCTCGACCCAAAATCCCCCCCCCCCCCAACACATGTGCATAATCTTGTTTAAATGCGTTGATCTTGTTTTGTGAACTGACAGTTTTGTTGATCTTATTGTATAGTCTCCTTTCGTTGATTATTTCAAAGTAGTGGATGCAGAAGTACCTTCAATAAAAGAAAATCAGAGAAAATTGTGTCCGTCTTGTAATTGAAAAAACAGAATAGGTGTGAATGTTCCTCTAAAAGTTCACGTATGGGCTACTCACCCATGTATATAACTGGACATTGTTTAGTGGCATCTATTTCGTGCTTATTGTTATCCATTTCTCAAAGTCAGTATCATGCTTTTTATTCCATCGTGCAACAAATCATCATATATATGTGCCCAAATGATAAAATGTGGTATATATGTAAGTATACATGCTGAAATGTTGGGTATATATGTGAATGTTGAAAAATACATGATGAAGTGTGAATTGGGTAAGTCGATCGAGATGGGTATTATGACCCGCGGGTATTACCCGCACCTGACCGGGTACGGGTATGTGAACATTTTGAAACCCGAGGTGCGGGTACAGGTACGGGTATGGGCGAGAAATAATGAGATGGGTAAGGATTTGGGCGGCCATTACCCTCACCCGAACCCGGCGGGTGCCATGTTGACAAATTATATGAGGTCTCTGGAGTTGGAGCTGGGACTTGGTGAAGGTACTCAGGGCTAAATCTAGTCATGGGCAGCCCGGTTGAGTGGTCTGGCCCAAAAATTTCAGGTCGGGCTTGCCAACAGGTCTTGTTTTTTGTACTATTATATTTTCGGGCCAGATCTCTACTCCTAATGGACAACTTGGTGAATAGTTCGCGTGGTTTATTTTTGTTGGTTTATTTTCGTCATTCTCCCATTTCCGTTTTATTTTCATCATCCTCCCACCTCCGTTAACTCACTATCCTTCTGTGAAATAAACCGGTGCCAAAAAAACCCAACGATCGCTCCCCCTCTCTCTCCCTCCTGCTGCGACCCCTCCTCTCGATCCACCCCCTCCCACTGCGACCTCTCTCTTTCCCTCTTTCTCCCACTCCACCGCCGCCGCCCCGCCTCCCGCTCCGCCGCCCCGCCTCCCGCTCCGCCGCCGAGAGGCTATCAAGCAGCCGGCATCGATATCCGAGAGGAGTCACCCTTCGCCGCCGCCGAGATCCCGTGCCTCTCTACAGATCCCTCTCGCTCTCCTCTTCGCCCATCCACCCGGATCAAAAGTCGAAACCCGCCGCCCCTATGTCTCTGCTGGTGCTCGACGGAAGACGAGGGCGGCTCCTCCCAGCGATTCCCCGTGGTCCTCGGCGGAGGTGACGGCTAGGTCAGTCCTCTTTTCTCTGGCTCACCCAATTTGCCTGGGCCGGCGAGCTAGGGTTAGGGTTACCAGCGAGACGCCGCCGCTCCGTCATGTTGCAGGTGCTGCTATTACCCGCCGTCGGCCCCGTGTGCTTGTGGCCGACCCGTACTGATGATGTTGTTCTGTGGCTGGCCGCCCTGTGTGTTCGTGCTGCTGCTGCTTACTGTCCCCTGTGTTGTGCTCATGCAGCTGCAGCGAAAAGACAATGGGGTGATGCTCACCTTCGCCGAGGAGAAGATGCTCACCTTCTCGCCCCTCCCCCTACCGTGATGTACGTGGATGAATCCGACGGCAACGAGGATGACCTCGTAGGATCCAACCACGGTTGTGCGGAATTTCGCGGGGACGAATCTACCCGGCCTCTCGTCCTATCCGCCGCCGGTAGAGGCATCCATGTACGATGGTGTGAATTTTGGCTGGTTCCATGAGCACTTCGTTCCCTGCGGTGTAGTCTTCGTTGATAAGGGAAGATGGTGGTTGTCTGTTTAGCCATTTCAATCTGCTATTGATCATGCTCATTCTTGTTATATTCAGTTATATTGGAAACACCATCTGATTCAGTTATATTCTTGATCATGCTCATGCTCATCCTTATTCAAATAAGAATACTTCTGTTTGGAGAGCTCGGGCGTCAGCTGTGTGGAAGCACCAGCTGATTTGTAACTGGTCGGAAGGTGAGCTTCTCATACTCGCTGCCGTCGAAGCACGGCACCTCGCCGCCACTTATGTTGCGTGTTGTTGTGTTGTAAGTCCTTGGGGTTGGGTGCGGCAACTCGCGACTCGAAGACATTTCGTGCATGTGCTCCCCTGCGCTTGGTGACCAATACATCTACTCTGTCGTGAACATGTGCTTCGTGTCATACAGGTCGCCGCCAAGGGTGAGCTCATGCAGCGGTATAGGTATAAGGGAGTAAACTGGATCGGCTAATCTTGAGTTCCTCCACCAAGTTATATTACTTCGACAAGAAAAAGTGCAGAAAGACCATATAAAGTACTCTGGTGACTCTCTCAATTGAACTAGAATTTTTTTTAGATGCATGAAACATGCACAACGATTTGCTCTATTGAGTCTATGTATGTTGAACTAGCACTCGAATTATAGCTCATGCCGGTATGCTAATTTTCTCTTTCTCATATCAGCTCTCCTTTTTGTCCATTTTTCTTCACTACTACCTGAAGGAAACTGTACTGGATAGCAGCCTTTCATATATAGTTACATGTACCGAGTGATTTAGCTTCATTTTAATGATACTGTCAACAACTAACTACTGCTGCGACATATTTGATGCAACCTGTAAAATATTTTTTGTTTAATTTCAGCATATCATTTATATACTGAAGTCTCTTCTGGACATGTTGTCTAATTGCGTCATGTATGTTAGATATTTGTTCTATAATACTTGCCATTGACTATTTTTCTTTTATTTAGGTTATGTGCATTATTGATCAACCAATCTTGAGAGAGAGATGGGTTGGCGTGAATGGGAAGAAAACTACATTGAATGGACAAGAAGTATGCCCTCAACTTTTTCATGGTATGTCTTACTTATTGTTCTTGTGATTTTTCCATCAGTTTCACTTTACATTTCTTCTTTGCTTTTTCATGGCATCGGGATGCCCACTGCCGACGGCGCTGCGTTGCTACCAAAGGGGCACCCTGCCGCGGCCGGGGACTCGCTGCCGTCGAAGCACGACACCTTGCCGTCACGTATGTTGGGTGTTGTGGTGCTGCAGGTCCTTGGGGTTGGGTGCGGCAACTCGAGACTCGAAGACGATCTTCTGTGGTAGGGCGTCGCCGGCGGCGGCGGCACCTGTATAGACCGTCTCGGTGTGACAGAAGAGTTCGGAGTTCACTCCAAGAAAGAATTGCTTTGCATGTACATTTGCTGAAAGACTGATGTGCTGAACTTTCGATGATTTTGATTGGTCTCTAACATAACCTTTCCTCTTTTTGTTGATATGTCCAAAAGAGATCCTTATTTCACCTTTTGTTTATAGGTATTCAACTTGAGGAATTTCATACTTTTGGAGTGGATCTATCAAATATATGTGTGCTCGATGTTGGTGTTTTAATCCGGATCTCTCGCTGAAGGTGCTTGATGTTGGTGTTTGAATACTGCTACCGTACTTCAAGGTCTGTAGCAGCTCTTACAATGGATTCTTTTTAATGATAGTACAATTTATTTTTGTTTAGATTTGGCATTGTTGTTCTGTTCACTTAACCCAGTCTGTAGCAGCAGCTTTTCATGTCGTTTCCTTGCCAACAAATGTCATAATTTATCACGTACGTGTGCAAATGGTTTTGTTGGCTATAGTATGAGTATATGGTTCAGAGAAGTTCGGTCAGATGCAAAGCATGCTTAGCATCTCATAGTCGTAGGCTATTCCTTTTAAAATTGAAGCCATCCAGGTTTTCAATTATGGAGATGATTTGGAAACTCAGCATAGAAAATTATTTACTCTAATGCAGATTACACATATTAAGGCCTTTATTATTTTATATTAAGGTCTCCACTGCAAGCATTAGCCCATCTTTAGCTGCTCATAAGCAGTATCAGTGATATATATATAAGTACACTCTTGCTAAGAATAATCTTTGATATATATATAATTCATTGCCTGGATATAGTTTGCTTTGAATGTTTTTTTGCTCTTTAGTCTATGAAGAATTGCAAGGAGGAGGATAATAGAGCAGCAACCAGAGCTGACAATTGGCCTGTAAATGCAGCAAAGTTCTCCTAGAGGTGTGATGTTGGTGGTGATTTTCTTATCCGGGGATATGGATGTGGCGGGTCTATGGGCACCATGCTGACAATGAGAAGGAGGTGCAGGTAGCGGGCGCTTGAGGTGAGGTGGCTGCAGGGTCGCTCGAGAAGAACAGGCTCATCAGCACCACCTGGATGCCTTCGTCATCAGCAATGTGGACAAGGTGCAAAAGGGATATCTCCCTTACCTCTTATTCAGTCTGGAAAATTATGCAATGTTTGGTTTGGCAGATTTAACAGTCGCTGGTTTGGAAATTTGTTACCTATAGAAGTATAGGAATAACATGACTAATATTTATTGAATTTATAGAGTTATTGTTTTTTTTTCTACAAAGTCAGTTGTTACATTAGGAAGAACATCGTCTAAAATCTTGACAACATAAAGGAGCATAGAGTTAATAGATTATGAAATCCTGTAGTGCATCAGATGCACCCTTCACTAATTTTTGAACACATTTATATTATCCAGGTTCCGACCTCATTCGCTGTGATGTTTGTCTTTTTTATGTGGGCGAGGAAAACATTTTTAGGAGTGATACTCCCAAACTTTGATTTCTTGGTTGTCGAATCATGATGCTGATTAGATTTTACTTAACCTTAATTAATCTATTTATATTGCGGCTTTGTCTTTTAGCTCATCTTTTAGTTTCTCTTCTCCACTTCACACAAGATTTTATTTTAGGCTACCAAGTACAGTTATACCACTTATACTCTTTCTATCTGATTATGCAAAGCTTGATCTATACTCATTGAACTTTGTTAGATAGTAGTCCCTCCTATTAGTGTGCCTAAATATAATTGTTTCTCTGTGTTTATAGTATCGTAGTCCAGTAGAATGAATGTTCTCGAGTAATTAGAGGTATTTGGATCAAGTGAATGTCTGAATACCACTAAAATCGAAATCATAATTAAAAAATACTGACCTTTTTCTTCAGGGCGTCTGTTCCTCCTCCCATGGTCAGCACCACCACCTACTCTGAATCTCCGATCAGAATAGTATGAACTATTAAATAGGGAACTTAATGCTTATCATTGTTGATGTACATATGTACAACTAACAATGTTTGTGCTGCAACCAGCTTACTTTATTCCTTGCTGAAATTTATCTTGATTTATTTCACATCAGATAGTTCTGAACCTAGATGATCTCAATTAGGGTCACTGTAATTTGTTAAATTATTTTTAGCCGCTCTTCTGAATGAGCGTATACTATGATCTGATTTGTATATCATATTACTGAGGCAGCGCTGAACCATGCTATGGTGAGAACATACGAGAGATAATTGGGGTGTGTGGCTAATTGCTTCATATGCTGCTAATGATATATGTAGACTGCTGATTGCTCCTGATATACAGTGTCGATTGCAGCTGATAGTAGGATTGTACTCAATTTGATAGGTAAAGTGGGATGGTGGGATTGTATAGTGTTCATAAGCCAGTCCGGGCATTGTCCTTCCTCGAATGAATCTGAGACTACTCCTCATATGTTAATCAGTTGCTCCTCCCTAGCTTTGGTTTGGTCTGAACTTCAAAGTTTTCATCCACTCAATGTTGATTCAGTCAAAGATCTCTTGGAAAAATTATTTCGACAAGATTCACTCTATAATGTTGTTATCATTGTCCTCTGGAATATATGGAAGCGCAAAAACTCCAAGGTCTCCCGAGATGTTTGTGAGGAATTGCACATTACTGCTAGCAAGATTGCTGATGATTGATACCATGGTCCAACAGGTATTCACATGAAATTAATAAATGGCACCTTACGGATTGGAGTACTCTACTGTATCACCTATCTAGGAGATTTTAATTTTTTCCTTCTATTATTTTTCTTAATCCCTGTGTACTCATTGGACTTTGTATAGTTCTCAGTTTTATGAAGTGGTTCAGGCTGGCGTAAGCCGCCATACTCCCAGTAAAAAAAGGCTACAAGCTTCGCTTCGGCCTTTCGGAACTGAATATTATGTAGTTTTATTGAGATTATTGATAGTGCTTCTGTACTATCAAAGAAGGTAATAGTCTCTTATGTGTTTCTTTTTGTCCATTTGAATGCACTCCATTTTTTAGTGTATTAATTAACATCAAACCTCCCATTCTTTCTAGAGTACTGATGTATTAGTATTTTCAGCTTAACACATTTAACTTCCTATAGATTTCATGGTTTATGCAGATTAACCGAGCTAAGAATTTTTGTGAAGCTAAAGCTGGTGTTAAGATGAACGCCGCTATGTATATATTTGAAACAGTTAGATACATGCTTGACAGACTATATAGGGGTGATCAAAACCATGCGAAGCATTATGGGACAAGTTTCTCTACCTTAAATAAGTGTTCGTTCTCTCGTGTTTACTATTCATTTAAGGGTCATTAACCCGTGTATTTATTTTCATTGACCAAGTTTTACATTTTTCTTCAGTAGTGTTCATTGTGCAGTTCTAGATTGTTAAGAGAGTAGAGTTTATTGATTTATTACATGGAGAGACCAGTAGTGTCGTAGTGGTCTTGACATAATTGCTAACATTTTCTACTAGGCAAAGTTTAATTGCACTAAATACAAATTAGAACATGCATAGACATTTATCTTCTTTCTACAGAATGGTTAGTGTAAACGTACTTTGAGTTGTACATGATTCTGTATCTCACCATTTTATCTCATATGTTGATGTGGTTGCAGATATGAACTTCAAATTATCCTGCAATGTATTGACTGCTCGGAGCTAACTTGACTACGCCAGTTTTCTTTTATGGCTCAAAGTAGTTAGTGTCCCCCCTTATTATGAGAGAGGTACTACTTCAAACATCTCTTCTTAATGTTTTATGTCATGGCATACAGTATGAGGGAGTGTTAGTTGGCTTGACTTTCGTGGCACTCATTGATAACCTTTCAGTTTAGGAGTTTTTGTGGCCTCTTAATCCATGAGAGTATGCTCATATTGAAGAAGTTAGTCATAATGAGGGGCACCATAAATGTTTGTTATCTGGCACAAATTCCTAATGAATATCACATGTGAACCTTTTACTGTTCTGTTATTCAAATTTCATTGTACTATTCATACAGTAAAATATGAGTGCCATGTCAGAATATGGTTCTCGATCTGAAAGATCATATTCGAAATTGCATGTTCTATGGCAGTGGAGTAATGTTCGTAAATTATATATTGCTTTCAAGTTTGGAGCTGGAATAATATATGTGCTGCATTTAGTTATAGTCTTATAGATATACATGAACATCCATTGTATATTTCTTGCAAGACATGGTAACTACTATTATTTTGATTGTTTCCGTAAACTATTTTGACCTTGATTAAGAAGTAGAAAGTTTTTAGCCTCGTAGGTATATCAAGTGGCACTTGGCTGATCGCTCGCGCTGCCTCCAGGGGGGCGGCTCGGGCGAACCCTAGCCGCCGCCGCCGCCGCCCCCGACCCCCATCCACTTGCTTCCCCCGCCGCCGCCGGAGGAAGCCGGCGAGCGAAGCTCGTCCGGCGGACGGCGGTGGCGGGCTCGCCTCCTTTTCTCCTCGGGGGCCTCTGGCTGGCGCGCAGCGGTGCCCCTGGGCGCCATGCGGGGCGGCGGAGTCCGGATGCTGGGGCGGCGGCCCCAGGGGTTCTTGGCGGGGCTGGGCAACCACGGCTGCGTGGGCAGCGTGGGTGGCCGGCCGTGGCTTCCGGTGGCGGCGGATCTGGGGTTCCTGTCCAGATCCGTTTTGCAGGGGTGATTTGGCGCCTCCTACTCCCCGGGGCGGCGGCCTCGGCCGATGGGCGCGGTGCAGCCGGCGGGCTGTGCCGGTGGGCTCTGGTGGGCAGCCTCCCACGGCCGCGCGGGCGGCGTGGGGGCTGCGGACGCTGGCGCAGTGGCGGCTCCTCGCAATCCGTCATGGCTCCATGTAGAAGATCCGCCCCTGCTTCGATCTGTCCTGATCCGTGCTGGTGCCGGTCCTTGGCGGCGGCTTCGGCGTCCCCTATGGCCGGCCTGGCGGACCTGGCGTGCGGGTGAGGTTCCGGGGGAAACCCCTGGCTGGCGCGGCAGCCTCCCCAAAGTCGACGCCTTTGGCGCCGATTCCCTTCCTGAAGGCTTTGGGGTGGATCCTCTCCCTTCCGCCTCCTCCTCGAGCTATGGCGAAAGCTTTTGTTCCCCTGGTCTGGGCGTCGACGGCACCCTGGTGTCGTGCTCCTTCTTGAAGGCGGCGGCTGGGAACAGCTCTTGGTGGCGGGGCTGCTGGTGGCGTGGTGGCGGTGCGCTTCGGCCTTCTACTTGGTGCCGCGCCTTGCTTCGCGGGACCAGCGGACGGTTTCTTTGGTGGAGCGGTGCTTCATCCATACATTGATGGCGACGGATCTTGACGGCGTGGCGCAGTGCAGATTCGGAGTTCGATGTGGGAGGATGGACTCGCGCAGGAGGACGACGCTGTCTGGCGTCGTGGTGACGTCGATGGCAGAGAGATCTGGCACGGTAGATGCAACAGTACAGCTCTAAAGATGGACTCGTGGCAGGTGGCTGTGGCGGCCTCATACCCGGCAGGCGTCCTGGTTGAGAAGTGCGCCGGACTGGTAGGTGCCCCATACCATGCAGGCGTCCTGGTTGGGACCTCAGGTCTTAGATGTTTAGGTTTGGCTGCGATGTCTGTTTGGTATTAGGCCCAGGCTATCAGCGCCCCTACATCATTTGGATAGGTGTAGCGACAGTTGTTGCTTAGACGGTGGCTTTAGTCTTGCTGTTGTATTACTTTGTAAGGTCTTGTGAGTATAATTAATAAAGTGGCCGTATGCATCGCCCAGATGCAGAGGCCGGGGGTCATCCTCCTTTTCTAAAAAAAAAAGTGGCACTTGGCTTCTCATGGCTCTCCTTGCATTTGCCAAAACAAAGTTAGTACACACTACCTAGAGCTCTGGAAATTAGAACTGAAAAATGGTCCTGCGGTTTATTAGCTGATATAAATCATGCACAATCCTCTACATTTAAAAATAAACCGGACACAAAGCAGTATACTTTTTTACGAGTACTACCTTGAGAGAGCCAAGGGGTTCTGCATTTTATAAAGAAGAAGAAAGTTGCCCGGTTCCATACATGCTTATCTGAGAAATATATCTTATCTATTTAGTGGAAACCAGGCAAAAACCTACAGATACAAACAAAGTCCCCCACCGGTCGTGACCGAACTACTGTTTTTGGAAATATCACATGAGCTAGATTACTAACATTGATGTAATGCTTGTATGGCAACCTATTCCTTTATCGGTTCAATTACAGAGTTTTGTTATTATGTGAATGGAGTAATGGAGAGCTAAGAAAAAACAAGGTAACAGTTAGTGTTACTCTTGCGAGGTAGTTTCAATCATATCATTGTTTGCTTTCCCTTTTCTCCTGCCTAGGTATGTACAATTATTCCAACCCAGGTTTCTTTCAAGAAGGATATGGGTATGTGTTTGAGGAATGTGTACATGATAAAACACACCTTCAAGTTTGGTGGTAGTTATGCTATCAAACTTACAATGGGGGTCTTAATTTGTATTTTTAATAGAGCACTGGGTTCATTGGTGAGACTTGTGAGGATGTGCCTAGGCTAAAGATGGCTGCTATGTCGGTACCAAGTGGCATGTGTTTAAATGGAGTATCCTTGTCAGGAGAGCTGATTTCTGAAATATGGTACTTTATGGGTGCAAGGATTCACCATGTTGCGGTCTTCGTCAGCGGAGTGGACTCCTAGGAATTAGTCAAGGCTGCTACGTTGTTTTAAGCTGATATTCTATCGTACTTGTATATTTTTTTGCTTATCTAGTTGTTTGCCATGCAGTTCTCATTGTTGGTGGGAACATTTGTTGTCTAAGATCGACCTCAAATATCTGGTGGCACTATAGCATGGCTTTTGATATTCTAATGTATATCTCTTACAAAATATTTCAAAAGCCCGTGGCAACGCACGAGCATTATACTAGTTTTGATAGTAGCCCAGCCTGGCACAACGATTCTAATTGTACAACAGTCTTATCTTTTTTTTTTTGCGGGGAAAAAAATTTCATTACTCAAGGAGGCATCTCAGCCATAACGAAGGTTACAAGAAAGTCCGGCCCTCCTGCGAACCAGACTGCAGTACGGGGGTACTACGGCCATACGCAGCCATCACATGACTAGCGTTGTTCTGCCAACGGCTACATTGCCCAAATACAACCTCTCTAGCTTCAAGGGCTGCTAGACTGCTAATCTCTTCAACAACAGTCTTATCCTCCTCGGCTCTTCCTGTGCTGCAAAACTCCACCAGCTTTCTTCGTCCTAAACACTAGCTGCTATACCCACACACCCAAACTGGCGAGGGCAATTCCTCGTCAAGGCGGGAAAAGCGTCAAATAGTTGACACGACACTTGTGGGCGCTCGTTCCCCGGACCTCCCCATGGCGTCCCTTAACTCTAATAGCGATTTTTTTTCAGATTTTTTTCTAGTTTATCCGTTTTTTTCCTAGTTTATCCCCATGGGGAGGACCTCCCCATGGTTCATCTTGCCCGAGCGCACTTGAGCGGCAGTTGGGTTCATCTTGAGTTCCATCTTGGTTTCATACCCAACTGCCGCTCGGGCAAGCTTGCCAAGTGGCCCGTTCCGTCCTGCTTTGCGTAGGCGGAGTGTGCACTACATTTGATGACTAGAGGCGTGAACTTGGAGGTTTCATTCGCGAGACCGATAACCCGAGTAATGCTAGACTTACATAAGAAAGTTACGTACGTTTATGTAATAGCCGTTGTGGGAGATTAGGATTGGTTGTTAGAGGAGGCTGGGGCCCACCCTTGAAAATCAGGGGGATGTTTAGATTAGTTTGGCATGTTTCATAGACTTACATAGGCTCTTCGTAGGTTTAGCATTTTCGCTGATAACCCCCACCCCCATGTGACCAACCGCGAGCGCGGTGCACCTCCGGTCATCTGCCTTCTGCTGGCGGTGGCGGACACCATGGACGGAGGCCATGGAGACCATGGACGTAGGAGGGGCTATCTTTAGGTGCTACCCAAACTACTTGCTAGCAGCGGTGCACACCATGGACAGCGACCAAGTCGAAGTGGCCCCCTCGTTCCCCTCGTTCCGCTTCTCCAAAGCTAGACGACGTGCTTATCTTCTGCTACATCACAACCTATCTGCTAGAACTTCGCCATGCCACTCGCCACGTGCCACTACCGGAACAGGGCACTGTGCTAATGGCCGAAAGTATCCCGACGGCCGCCGTCGGCCTACTCCGCGCTATGCCGACAACCGTGACCAGGCCGTCGGCGTACCCAGGTCGTCGGGCTAGCCGGACCTATGCCAACGGCCGCCGTCGGCACAGTGCCCTGTTCCGATGCACATCGAGGAGGACATCGTACTATTATTCCTCGATGCTGGAGTTCCATCGACAGGACCCCAATGCTGCAACAAGTGCTCCGTTGGGCTCTCCTTTCTCCTCTGTTGCCCCGATGGCCACGACTTCCTCCCATAATAGGTATGTAGTCCATGATGGCATTTATATATATATATATATATATATATATATATATATATATATATATATATATATGTGTGATGGGTGATGAATCAGCCTATTATATGTAAGAAAATAGTATACTTTTCGTCCCTCAACTTTTGGTGAAGTTTAGATTTGATCCCTCAACTCCAAAACCGGATAGCTTGCACCGCAACTACCGAAACTGGACAAGGTTTGTCCCTGGTCTCGGTTTTGACCGGTTTTGGTGATCAGTCACCCCGCTTTTGACCGGTGCTCACAAAACTCACGGAACTTATTTATATGCGTGAACCTTTTGAAATTCACACACAAACTTTTTAAATCCACGTAGTTTTTTCGAGGTCGCGTGTTTTTTTAAAAGAAATATACTTTTTTCAAATGAGTGAACTATTTTGAAATTTCCATTCTTTTTTCAAATTTTTGTTTTTTAAAATTTCATACTTTTTTCAAATCCGCATATTTTTACCAAGTTTGTGAAATTTTATCAAATCTAAATATGTGTTTCAAGTCCATGAATTGTGTTTGAAATTCGCATACTTGTTTCAAATCCGGATACTTTTAAAATTTCATGTATTCTTTTCAAATCCATGTTCATTTTCCAGTCCAGGAATTTTGTTTGAAATTCACGTACTTGTCTTAAGTTGACATGAGTTTTTTAAATCCACATATTTTTGCATAAAAAATATCCAAATCTGCATAAAATTTTCAAATCCATGAACTCTTTCCAAAAAATGTACGCAAATATGAAAAAGTACGTCAATTTTAAAAAATTAAATGAATTTGAAAAAACTACATGAACTTTGAAAAAGTACGCTGATTTGCAAAAACTACGTGGATTTGAAAAAAGTACACAAATTTTTAAAAAGTTCACGTATTTGAAAAAGTGCCAAAATTTGAAAACATTACGCGGACTTGAAAAAAGTATGCGAATTTGAGTCGCACAGTCAAAACCGGGGTCGGACAGCACCAAAATCAGTCAAAACCGTGACCTGGGATGAATCTTGTCATGTTTTACAAGTTAAGGATGCAAGTTGTCTGGTTTTAAAGTTAAGGGACCAAATTTAGAAGTATACTTTTCTTTATATGAATGGCCGTATGCATCGTTCTGATGCAAAGGCCGGGGAATCCCCC
>NW_021304434.1:58817-59687 GCF_002162155.2 Triticum dicoccoides
TACGGGCAACCGCCGCCATCAACGATGAGAAACTAATGAAGATACCAAATACGAAGCAGTTCCTCCTAACTAAGCTGCACCGAATATTCTTGTTCCCGGGTTGGGCTGAAATCAAATATACTGATCCAGAGAAAGACCCGGCAATGAAAAAGATAAACAAACACGCCATGAGCAAACTTAGCGATGCGTTGGCCGCCGGGAAAGTAAGGGTGAAAGCTAGGATCATCGACAAAAAGGAACCCTTCTCCGAGATTGTAAAGGATAATCCGACAATTACGGAAGAGCAGTTTGAAATATTCAAGACGTCTTGCATTGCCAAAGCTGCCAAAGAAAAGTGGAAGTACATGTAGGGGCTTTAAGAGAGGTACATTGGGTGCCACCACCTCGGTAGCCGTGGTTATGCGGGGAAGATGTTCATATGGGCCAAGGAGGACGCGGAACGCGAAAGTCTTGGCATCCAAGACCCCATGGCGGAGGTCACCGTCCCACAGGAGCGTGAAGTCCTTAGGGCCCGGTACCGTTGGGACCCAGTGAAGAAGGTTTTCGAGATGAACGCGGTCACGACAGAGTTCATGAGACTGCTGGTAACTTTAGCTTCTGATAAATTCAACTGCACGTTTAGTCATATTTGTAAATGATCCTTGTTCCTTTTGCAGAGAGAGCAACCCATTCAACTGGCCTTGTTCCGTCTGAGGCGTTGGCGAGGCCCAAGTGGGACACCCCATTTAACTGGGCCTTGAACATATTGAAAAGACATGGACACTCGGCCGTTGTATGGATGCGTGCACGGCATAGGAGACAGTGCCACGCGGAAGAAGTACTACCGTGAGACCACGGAGGAGAGAAAGGAAAGACGGAGGTCAAATGAAG
>NW_021304434.1:59946-63786 GCF_002162155.2 Triticum dicoccoides
AAACACCGACAAGAAGGTTGAGATTGCGGTTAAGAAGAAGTTTGCAGCTTCGTATGGTGTCTTGGTTCCGCCTATCGTCAATTGGCACAGGAAAAATCCAAATAAAGAGGCAGCGGACTTTCCCCTTTCCAACCTATTTGGGAGTAGCTCGACTAGCGTTGCACCAGCACCTGCTCCCGCACCAGCTCCTGCACCGGCTCCCACACCTGCTCATAGCAGCCTGTCCTCCATCTCGGACATGCTCGGTGATGCTTCGTCTTTGGCTGAGCTCGACGACCTCACGGTACCTGTCACACCTGCCCTCTTCAATAAATGTATAATCTCCTGTTTCCGTTACCTTTCGAATGTCTCACGTCGCAGACATGTCTTTGCAGGCCGACATAACCCCGTGAACCTTACTGTACACCATCAGGGGATAAAAGGTGGATTTGGGGAAGGCGACAATAATTCAACCGAAGGAACAATTCTTCCACATCCGACTGATCCCCCCTGACGTCTTCAAGGTTAATGTGGCCAGTGGCAAACTGGGCCACGAGAATTTGGCTCCTCCGGTACTAGGAGGAGATGAGGACGAGACCCCGCGGCGGCTTGGCGATTGCAGGACGTGGGTCCTGTTGTGGCTGAAGAGTCTGCTTCGTGTGGAGGCGGCCGGAAGCACACCCACAACCACGCAGCCTCCGCAAGGTATGAACATCAACACCCTACCCACCCAATTAGTGTTGCATGTCGTGCCGGGGGATAGCAGATAGGGTGAGAAAGAGGCTCCATTAGTCGCTAATGATGTCGCCGCCGTCGAAGAAGCAATGCATGATATCGATGCCATGGATGAGGACGAGGATGACAATAACACTCTACAGTATCTCAATACTGGTGCCTATGACGATGGAGGATTGATGGCTCAGCAGTATGATTACTCAGGGTTTGAGCGTCATGAGTTGGTGCCTAAATTGCTGGAGGATGAACATATTATAGACAACCTTCCAGTAGGAAAGAAGCATAGGAAGAGATTGAGGAAAGGCAAGAAAGCTTCTCCTATGATCCAGCCGCCTCAGCAGCCTCAGGTTCAAGACCGTATAACTATCCTCGGTGCGGCAAAATATCATATCCCCGGTGATCCGATCCAACCTAAGAAAGCGGTAGTGGCCATGTACGACGATCTAAGGAGACTTCATGACGTTGTGCTGTAGAGAGAGAAAAGCCTGATCGCCTCATAAAATCCAGGATACCCACTCTACGTGGTTAACGTGCCGCGGCAAAGGTTGTACGTTGACACATTCCCCGTGGAGAAGTTCTCAATTCGATTACATCTTCGACATGTTTCACTTGAAAAAGCTGGATTTTACGTTTGTCCTCTTTTTTGCCTTGTACATGAACTACATCATCGGGATTGAGCAGATACGTCATATCTGTGTCGCTGACCCGTACTTCACACACGAGGCCTTCTTGGCAGTCTTCCCAAAGCACCATGAATACGCGAGGGACTACATCGTCGATTTAATGGTCACCAATAAGGACAAGGAGACAATTCTCGTGCCTTATCATCCCATGTAGGTCATCCGCGTGAATATCTTTCCTTCGATTTCAATCATTCATTTGCATGGTGGAGGCTAATTTGAGGTGTACTTATTTTGCGCAGTGGCGGGCGCGCCGTCCTCATCATCCTTTACCCCCGATTATCCCACGCTCTTTACTTGGACTTGTTGAAGAACATAACCAAAAAGGATTACACCCACACCAAGTCTGTTCTCGACAGTGCTATCTTTATGTACGGCGTACGGGGTGGAGAGATCAAGACCAAGAAGACAAAGAACCGCAGGGCCGCCTTGGACCATAAGACCGACTTCTGCTGCATCGAGCAACCGAGTGGTACTCTTAGTGATGGATTCTATGTCCTCCACCACATGCTGGAGTACAGACGGGATCAGCAGAACCTTCGCATGTCACCTACATCCGGCAATGCCCATATTCTACAATTGACAAAGAACTTAGGAGATATCGAGGATCATCGACTTCGAGCTAAGTTCTAACACATCCAGCGTGAACTTGCCCAAATCATCATGAAGGAGGTCATCGAAAAAACAGGGATGTTCTACGAAGAAGGGAAAATGTCACGAGAAGACGTCCGAACACGCGTATCGGCTCAGCGTCTCGACATGGAACCTTTCACTAAGCTCGGGGACTATCTCCCTAACTTGGATGGATGACACGAAATGTTGGAGTGATTGACGATATATGACAATGTGTCCGTTTAGGCCATACTTTCTCTATGATGAAACTTTGAGTTATGCACGACAAAACTTTATTAGTGATGTAATTAAATCGTCCTCCTAAACTAGCGAAATCACTCTAGTTAGCGCATTTTAGGTACGATGAACTTTGTTATTTATGCTTGTGATATGTTGCTTCTATTTTTGCCAAGTCTGTCTCTTTCTGTTGCTCAACTATATATGTTGCATATCATCAACTCATGTGATGATGCAGGTGCATAGATCATCGATGGAGAAGAAGTGCTACGCCAGGAGTATACGACGAGTGGCCGGAGTGTCAGGCCCGGGTGTACTGGTTTCCGAGCAACAACCACTAGTTAGTTTAGGTTCACGCTAGTGCGAGAGAGGGATACGAACCGACGCCTCAAGAAGTACTACATTATGTACGATGAGACATGTCATGTAACTTGTACAGCTATATCGTGATTGTGATGTGACGACATGATTTGTGTTGGATGATATGATGAGACTATGTATGATATGATGAGCATATTGCATGTTTATGATATGATTAGAATACTGTATAAAACCAGTACAAAAACATCGCAAATACGCAACAAAAAAAAAGATATGAGAAAATAAAGTAGTAGCTCTCTTTAGCCCTGTATAGGAAAATGCTACTGCTAAAGCAGTTAGCAGTAGCATTGGTTGGGAAAGCGCTGCTGCTAAGTAGGTATAGTAGTAGCGCATGTTAAACAACGCTATTGCTAAACTTAGCTGTAGCGCCGTATCAGTAGCGCGGTACCTCACGCTACTGATAGCCCTTAGACCTGCGCTACTGCTAGGCTTTTCCCTAGTAGTGGGAGGGAAACGACCATAGGTGCGCAGGGCGCTGGCATTCGTTTTGTTGGGGTGGAGGTAGTCGTTCGCGCGAGTGTGGGTGTGTAGTTGTATTGGCTTTGGCTAGGGTTTAGAATAGAGAGAGCTTAGAGAGTTTTGCAGGGGGGGGGGTAGGCATGGGGATGTTCATGTGCTCCGGGACCTCTACTCTGATGTTGTGACTAGTTTAAAATTATAGCGAGCGAAATAGTACGGGATTTTTGTGCAAAAACAAATGTCAAATTTTAGCAATGTCCCTCTTACCTCCCATTTTCACATGAGAAGTAGGAGTACATAATAGATCTAAGACATTGATTTGATTAACTAGTGGTCTGATTAATTCTTACCTTCTTACCTCTCATATAAACAGAAGGGGTAAGAGGGAGCATGTTAAAATTACTTCTTGACCATCAACCCATCGGCACCTAAACATTTACTTAGACTAAAAAGACACCTGGACTTTGACTATGTGTGACCCTATAACATGGGGGCGCCACCCACAAACCCATTGTTATATTGTGAGCAAATATGAAGCCTTATCATGGCACCAGCTCTCTGGACTGTTCGATTGCATGTTAAAACGTATCCTGGTCGTTGGATTATTTGATGGACATATCCTGACCGTCGGATCAACACTAATGTAACAATCAATGAATAATGCCTTTCATTCCTCCCCCATTTTCCCACCCTCATACACAATGACAGGCGGGGCCTGGGCGATGTGGGGCTAGGTCGTCAGCGATCGCGGGAGTAA
>NW_021304434.1:64554-65796 GCF_002162155.2 Triticum dicoccoides
CCCCCCCGCTTCTCATTCCCCTAACCCTAGATCATTCTCTACTCTGTCGCGTGTTGTCCCGTCTCACAGCGACCCCGGCCCTCCTCCTCCTTGCCTCCAGTTGAGCTGCTCCTGTTCTACCGAGCTCGTTGCCTTCGTCCTACGCCTTAAAGCGTCACTGGGAGGGGCGACCAGCCGTGGTATCCTCATCATCCTCGATTAGGTCAGAATCCTCACGTTCTCGTCTTGGCCCCTTCGAGGCGTCCTTGCTGGTCCTCACTTACCCATTTTCCTTTTTCCTTCGCCGTCTTGCAGGTGGTTCGAGGTGCCCCTATCTACTCCCCTAGACATGACAAACAAGAGCAATAGTGCGAGGAGCAAGGCAGCATATTGTCGACGCAGATCCACCCTTAGGTCACGATGGGTGCTTCCCAAACACCACGACTGTGGCGACCCGACCTCAAACTGTCAAGTCTTTGTGTATCCGTGCCATCCCTGGATCAGTATGCTGGCACACACAGTACATAAATGTATATATCAAAGTGCAGTTACATGTATAAGTAACGTAAAACTGTTATATACCTCATAAGTCTCAGCGGAAACTGTAAATCGGGTGTGGAGTCCCATCAACGCCAACGGTAAGTTGAGTGTAGACCGCAACCCTGTATCGTAACTCTTACTTGTCAAAGAAATCCTGCAACATGATACGTTGCAGCCGTGTAGGTCAGTACATTGAATGTACCGGCAAGATCACAATAAGAGAATACAGATGATAACACTATACTATATGAAATATGGCTTTGTGGCTATGTGTCTGAGTTTTGTTTCGCATAAAAGCTGGTTTTATTTTCCCTACATCAAATGAATAACCGGAGTCTGTACTATGGAGTTTTCTATCATGACATGGTTCTGCCAACCGATGTCTCGTAGCCCAAAATCATCATAAGTTGCTCACAAGTAAGTTTTGGATCCAGTGTTGAGAGTTCCGAGATAGATCCAAGTCCAGATGCTCAAGTTGTCCATAACCGGGGACATGGCTAATCGATTAGGTTTTAACCCTCTGTAGAGGTTTGTACACTTTCCCCGCAAGATTTGATCACTCTATTTATGTTCTCACACTTCATGATGTTTGAGAACAAGATGACCGAAACATGGTCTTCCGAAGAGTTCCCCTGACCACTGTCCGGTGCTCATCCAATCCTATTGTAGTTCTACATCTGCTATCACCGTCCCAGCCAGAGTCACAACTAAGGTCAACCAACC
>NW_021304434.1:65950-66715 GCF_002162155.2 Triticum dicoccoides
AGAGCCCATAGTGACCTGCGGTTGCACAGGTAAGCTTCCGGGCATGAAGTATTCTTCGGTCTCTTTGAGTCTGGGTGAAGGTTTCCACAAGATGTCATGGCGCGTCTCCATGTATCCGGGCTATCCACTGGTTTCTCCAGGGTGCCCATCAACCGTCCTTCACCCAGTAGTGTGTATTGAATTCTTGTTTCGAGTCTTGAAGTCTTGAGGCCTTGAAGATGCAGTCCTTGCAGATGCCATCATGGAGTTGTCTTCATTGACGTAGAGTCCTCCTTCTTCACACCACTCTCATGCACTCATAGCAAACCCCATCTACTATTGCGTAGCATTAAAGTGAATAACATCCCGGGCTTGGTAACAGGGTGATGGGTTTCCTACCTCATGCATACTACTCAACTACAAGAATTCAATATCACTGTTGGAGGGTTGTTGCAAAGATGCCACTAAATGCAATAAAAAACATAGGTGTGAAAGCATGGTCAAAGTGAAGTTGCCCGGTATTACTTGATGAAGATTATATCGCTCTCGGAATAAAGACTGGGTAGAACTATTCGTCACTCCGTTGAAAATCTATATAGTCAAACATAACATTCATATAAGCAAACATACCAGCAAGAAATTATAACACTCATAATAAAACCAACAAATAACACGCAAATCAACAAGGGACACCAAATAAAAACAAAGGAAAACTAAACAACAAAACTACTAAAGAAAACTCTTAAGACATAACACAAAATAGTTTTGTCCTAAGTACAAACTTAA
>NW_021304434.1:67952-71693 GCF_002162155.2 Triticum dicoccoides
GCGGCAGAGGAGGACTCCGACGAGGTATTGCAACGAAGAGAGGCGACGGGAGTAAGGGCTTTAGGGGGGATCAAACGAGAGGGGGGTTTTATAGCCCAGAGACTTGGAGGAGGGGTTGGGCGAGGGGATTCTCGATCCCGAGAGATCCGGGATTCGGTAGCGGCGGCGACGCGATCCTGCTGCAGCGGTTGCGTGCGAAGGAGGAAGAAGGGCGCGGGCCCCACTGTGGGCGACCGGACCGAAGGGGATTCAGTGCGGGCAGGGCAGGGCTGTGGGCAGGGCAGGGCTGCGGGGCAGGCCGCCTAGCTGCTAGCTGGGCCTGGTCGGCTTGGCTCGCGCAAGGAGTTTTTTTTTCTAAAACAGACAACGAATTTGAAAATAAACCACAATAATAAAAATTATATATAGGCTTACGATATATCCAAATTTTCAGAAAAACATTTCCTACAACATGAACTATTTTTTAGGTTCAAATAAAATCCACAAAAATTGACAAAACTCAAACAATGCTGCTGTTGCATTAAAACCCAACAAAAAACATTTTTAAAAATACCAAAATTATTCAAATATATATTCTCCTAATTTTCCATGGAAGGGAATCATTTTACCCTTATTTCAATATATTTTATTTTTGGAGAGAAATAATTTGAATAAAAACCCAAATAATTCCAAATTTGAAAGGCCAGTTTCAAATTACTTTCAAATGACTTTCAATTTGATTATTTTTAACTTCCAACTCAAATTTCATATAATTGAAGAAGTCATTTTATCTTCTCTCATGAAAATCATTGAGTTGCATAAAGTTTTAGAATTTGAAATATTTCCAAATGGAATTCGAATCTTTTCAAAAACCCTTTGGATTTCAAATGGAAGAAGTCATGTCATTTTCACTCTAGGGTTTTGTGTTGAAATGAATTTTAACTCATGGACATCAAATTGCAAAGATGAAAGTTTCGGGAAAGTCCTTTTGTTCCCTCTCATTTAACTTTCAAAAAGTTTCAAACTTCACTCACTTTCAGTCAATCAATCAAACAAAGAATTATAATAATTTATTTAATATAACATTCCAAAATTTAGAATTTTGGGATGTTACAAACCTACCACACTTAAAATGAATCTCGTCCCCGTGATTCGAAGAGGCTAGCAAGAAAGGTTAGGGTTTGGGGGTCTTCTAACAAATCCATCAACCGGAGAGGTCTAGGGTGCTACCACACTTAGAAGCATGCTTACAGTCCCAACAAAACTCATGTACTCTATCCCTTTGGGTTGATGGTGTCGGTCTTCTTATATTCTCTGGGATAACTCCTACACTGGGGCTCTTCTAGTAGGGCATAACCTTTTCCTCAAAATCATGTCATTTCATCTTGTTGAGGTTCTTTCGAGACTAAGTCTTCTTAGCTGAGAGGTCTTTTGTCAATACTAAACAACTATCGAGATCTCATGGTGGTCAACCATTACATGTTTCTCCTGCAGGTAAATGGTCTGGGTTGAATCTCACCGTAACTTACATTTGGCATCGGTTGCCTATACAGAGTTCCATCGTCCTACCATTTCTATGGTTTTTGGCTTGTCATGTCGACGCTCTTATAGGTGTTAAAGTCTCTCTGATTTTCCATCAACATATGATAGTTCATGATAGAAGTCTCCGGTATGGGGGCCAATCCACCCCGTACTTGAACCATTACTTTATACACTGACGGTGAATCACATATTCTATCACTTGGGCATCCTCACAAGCATTGCAGAATTTCTCTTGTCCTCGAACAGGGTTCGAGTAAATCCATTCGTTCTGCAAGCTGGGCAAGACATTTATAGTTTCTTCACCAGTCTCGGGTATTTGTGTAACCTCCTATGAAACGTCTGCTGATGGAATCATAGCTTCTTCCAAATTTCTTCTTCCAGGGAGTCCTTGATTCCTTATAAATTCCTGGGCCTATGGGTTGTGTCCCCAATTCAACACTTGCACATCTTTAACTCATCATTTCGAGGATTTTTGTTCCATATTCCCACATTATACCTCTTGTCAATCCAATAGTATTTAATTCCTTCATACCCTTGTGGTGACGATCATACAAAACTCCAACTTATTTGGTCCAGCTCCCATCTATGGACCATCCTGAATAACACATTCTTTCTTCGTTGATCATGTGGCTTTACGGAGTACTACCACACTTAAAATGAAATGCACTAGTTCATCCATAAATCATATTATTTTCATATCAAACCTTCTATTACACCCTTAACCATTTTTCATAAATCCAAATTCCAAAAAGTACTTTATTACAAATGTTGCCATCCACATGGTTTGGTATGGTCAAGCATTACTTCCAACTTTATTCATTTTTCCTCCTTGAGGATTCTTCAGTCCCACTGGAATTGTGCGACATGCTCCTTGAAATCTATAATTTTTTGTTTCATCGTAGTGGCCTTGAGCTTTATCTCCATCATCTCTGCATGCACTTCTCTTAGGTATTCCGGAGTATACCGTAGTCTTGTTTCAAGTATTTCTCTAATCTGGCGTATGGCTTCCATGGCTGCTTCACGAACAGCGTCGAAGAAAGTCGCTTGTGGTACACGTGAGATGAAAAAGTACTGCCCCATCATCTTTAGGCAAACTCCTTACATACGGTGGAGGTGTACCTACACATACCAAAGTTCCACCCCCGTTCGCATGAAGGGGTAGCCTTTGTAGACTGCATCTACTTCAAGGTGGATATGCTTCATCATGTCCTTCAGGATTTTCGGGTAATCATGATCACTTGTCAGGGTCATGATCGTTTCCGGGCCCTTGTGGAAAGACTCATAAAGGGTCGTCATATGCAATTGTAAAACAAGATGGTACTCAGAATAAGGTACGTAGCTCCTTAGGTAAACATTCATATCATCCAAACAAACTTCAAACTCAATTTCCAACATCCAGTTCATGCATCACAACTCATTTTCTTCCATGTTCACCTAGAATATTAATTTCGAAGATAAAACATAACAACTTCCTAAAATCTTTAGCATGTAATATATCAACTTTATTGAGGCATGAATTTATTACAATCTCTGAGTAATCTATTACATAACTCAACTCCGCATTCTCATGAAAATAAAAGTGTTTTCCATACTACACTTATTACTGATATCAACATCTCTACTATTCAGCTCCAGCTTTCTCCCGATCTGAATGTTTCCTAGCAAAATGTCCTGCTTCCTTGCGCTGAAAACAAATAAATTCTGACATGTCTCGGGGCTTCTTTGTGATTATGTAGGCTCCTTTGATTTTTAGCTTCTTTTCTGGACATTTGTCAGCATAATGACCTAATCCTTGTACCTGTAACAAGTGATATTACTCAGGTCCTTCTCTGCAGAAATTGGGTTATTCTGGGGATGCCTTTGTTTTATCTTCTTGGATTTCTTCGTAATGACCAGAGCTTCTATTTCTGAGTGTCAAACTTCACTTCTACCGTCGGGATGTCTCCGAGATATTCTTCTCTTTCCTTGGTGCAATATTGGGAATAATGTCCTTCTTCTCCACATGAATAGCCACTACTAGGGAAAACCTTATACACAACATCTTAGCAGTAGCGCTGGACAAAATCGTGCGCTACTGCTATTTAGTAGCAGTGCGTGTTATTAAACTGCTCTACTGCTATAACTTTATCAGTAGCACGTACCAGCAAAAAGCGCTGCTGTTATGCTTGAACTAGGCGTACATGGCTAGCCCAACTTAGCAGTAGCGCGTATCCTCGCCCA
>NW_021304435.1:0-1014 GCF_002162155.2 Triticum dicoccoides
TCCAGGATAAGATGGAAATATCCTGACAGTGCAGAGATACTGGCTTTGATTAAAATCTCGGAATTGCTCTTCGACCGTGTACTCGGGATACCAGCGGTATCCAGCCTCAGTCATTACCCTGACCAACTTAGCAGTATGGCCGGGTACATCTAGGCATCGAGTCAGGCGAACCACTTGATTGAGGTCGCGAGTGGCCATCTGAAAGCACAATCATAATGCAAAGGCATTAGAATTTCTAGCAAAATTTCGGCAGCATGACAGCTGTAAATGCTCAAAAAGGATTTGAGACATTTGACAAAGGATTTCGTACACACTCATCATCATCATATCAAAGTTCTGAAACCATTCTGGCAACATAATGTGGTAGTAGAACTGAACTAGGCTGGTAACCATCAAACTTATAAGGTACTACTGATTAGTAACTCGTGATCCTGATAGAGAGAACAGATCCTAATTCCTTAACCCCCGGTGGAGGAATGGACTGACTCAGATCAGAAAGTCATAAGGTATAAGGAGTAAAAAGAGCCTTACGTTCCAACCCACAAACAATTCCCCTACATATAACTAAAGAATTTCTAGACTCAACATCGACCAGTTTGGCTTGGAGAACCTACAGGCAGTCTGGCTCTGATGCCAACGCTGTCAGGACCCCGACTCGATGTCACATCGATCTAGCTGGTAACACCTCATATCACTTTGCGGCCTCACGCACGGTATCCCCACGGGTGTCGTCTTACCTTTTCCCGGGACCGTTTGCGCCTTTTGGCTCACGTATATGATAGTGTCGCTAGCATCCATATGATAAAGAGCCCGGGCTGACATGACTAGTCGTAAACCCAAAGTGGCATAGACTTACAGGGACAGGCATCCATGACCCAGCTTCGAACGTGTCGGTCATCAGCAAGTGGGTCCGGGCTGTAGCACTGGGCTAGCAGGACTCCGGTAAACCGGGCTGTAGCGGGCTAACAGGACTCCGGTACTCAAAGCGTGACATTTCCCCGAAGGGACAGACAC
>NW_021304436.1:0-1558 GCF_002162155.2 Triticum dicoccoides
AAAAAAATCTTTGATAATTGTCCCCAATTCTTGATTGGAAGAGACACCAAAGGCCTCTACCCTCCCTCTCTGTCTATCCAAGAGATGGAAGGGTAGAGCTTTTCTTTGGTTTTTTGATCTTTTCGTCAAAGAGTTGAAGTCCATTCGAACCCTCCAATGCAGAAATATGAGGAGAGCAACGCGCCAATGGCGCGTGAAGCGCATGCGGAAGGGGCACGGAGAAATAAAGAAGTGTGGGGGGAGAAATAGCCAAGCTCATTCCCTTCGCTTCATGGGCCAAAAGTAGTGCTTTGTTTCCTGGCCACAATGAAAATAGATGGCAAGTGCCTGATCGCTACGGCTCCGGTAGGTTGCGTTCCCTTAACCAAGCCACTGCCTATGAGTCGCCAAAAACGCATGAACATTTTTTAAAATCAATGAGTAGTTTTGTACTCATGAAGAATTTCAAAAATTATGAACTTTTCTTAAATTCATGAATGTTCTAAAATTTTATGAATATTTTTTTAGTTCAGATAAAAATATAAATCTTGAATGCTTAATTTATTCTTAAATTGCTTTAATAGAATGTTGGTTTTGGTACTGCTATGTGGAACCACAACCGGAAAACGGGCATACGCCGACAGCCAAAGCTATGCCTACGGCTGCCGTCGGCCTAGTTCGACATATGCCGACAGCCTAGTCCTGGCCGTTGGCTTAAACTGGCTGTCGGGTTACATGGACCTATGCCGATGGCTGCCGTCGACACAGAACGGCCATCGACCTAGCCGCAGACATGCCGACAGCAGCCGTCGGCATAGATAGGCCGTCGGTATAACTGTGGGCCCGGCGACCCCGCCGGTGACTAGTGGCTAACGCCGTCAAACCTATGCCGACGGTCTGGACGGGCGGCCGTCGGCATATCTCCGCATGCCACGTCACCGATCCGCGGCGAAGGTATGCCGACGGCAGCCGTCGGCATATCTTCCACGTCACCGATCCGCGGCATGGCGCCCATCAGAACTTTGCCGTATCTATGCCGACGGCTTTGCCGTCGGCATAGCTATTTTTTACATACTTATTTTTCATATGTTTTAATGCTTTTTTTACATACGTTTTTTTGCATATGTTTTTATGCTTTTTAGAAAATATGTGTTCATGCTTTTTTATGTATTATATGAATATGTATGTAGTTTGTAATTTTTTCCATAGATTATGAATATATATATATATATAGTTTGTATTTTTTTTGAGCACATTAATAATATGCTGTCATGTTCTTTTGAATATAGGTCCTTAAATTTTATTAAAATCAAAAACAGCTATGCAATAGAAGTTGAGTTGCGGTTGCAAACGCCCGGCACCCATCTCCGGAGTGTGACCCCCTCACGTCCGCGGTGTGCCCCCCTCACGGACGGCGCCGCCGCCGGCATTTGGAGGGCGGAAACAGCCGCATCGGGTCTATACGGAGGGGACGTTGCTCTCAAGTGTTTCTATGGGATGACCTACCACAACCGGGTGGTGTTGTGGCATGTTCGAAGAGGCGGCACGCATCTCCGGGGCGTGGCCCCCCTAACGGACG
>NW_021304437.1:0-2799 GCF_002162155.2 Triticum dicoccoides
TGGCATTTGTATTTCATACAATAAAAATACGTGGCATTTGTATTTCATACAATAAAGCGACAACCATAAGGCTCCTGCCAGTTGCCGATAACTTTTACAAAACATGATCATCACATACAACAACGTATATGTGTTGACCATATCACATCACAACAAACCCTGCAAAAACAAGTTAGGCGTCCTCTACTTTGTTGTTGCAGGTTTTATGTGGCTGCTACGGGCTTCTAGCAAGAATCTTTCTTACCTACGGCACAAAACCACAACAGTGATTTATCAAGTTTGTTGTTTTAACCTTCAACAAGGACCGTCCGCAGTCAAATTCGATTCGACTAAAGTTGAAGAAACAGACACCCGCCAGCCACCTTTATGCAAAACTAGTTGCATGTCTGTCAGTGGAACCGGTCTCATGAACGTGGTCATGTAAGGTTGGTCCGGGCCGCTTCATCCAACAATACCGCCAAATCAAAATAAGACATTGGTGGTAAGCAGTATGATGATCACCGCCCACAACTCTTTGTCTTCTACTCATGCATATCATCTATGCATAGACCTGGCTTGGATGCCACTGATGGGAAACATAGCATGCAATTTAAAAAAATCCTACGCTTACGCAAGATCTATCTAGGAGATGCATAGCAACGAGAGGGGGAGAATGTGTCTACGTACCCTCTTAGACCGTAAGCGGAAGAGTTTGCTCAACGCGGTTGATGTAGTCGAACATCTTCTTGTTCTGACCGATTGAGTATCGAACGTACGACACCTACGAGTTCTGCACACATTCAGCGCGATGACATCCCTCGAGCTCTTGATCCAGCAAAGGGTCGAAGGAGTAGATGAGTTCCGCCACCACGACAGCGTGGTAACGGTGATCGTGATGTGATCCGCGCAGGGCTTCGCCTAAGCATCGTGAGAATATAACTGGAGGCGTAAACTATGAAGGTGGCGCCGCACATGACTAAGAGCAATTGGTATGTCTCATAGGGCTCCCCCATATATAAAGGAGGGAGGGAGAGGAGGTCGGCCCTAGGCGCACCAAGTGGGAGGAGTCCCACTTGGACTCTGATACATCTCCAACGCATCTATAGTTTTTGATTGTTCCATGCTATTATACTACCTATTTTGGATGTTTATTGGCTTTACTTTACACTTTTATATCATTTTTCGGACTAACCTACTAACCGGAGGCCCAGCCCGAATTGTTGTTTTTTGCCTACTTTAGTGTTTCACAAAAAAGGAATATCAAACAGAGTCCAAATGGAATGAAACCTTCGGGAGCGATCTCTTTGGAACAAACGCAATCCAGGAAACTTGGAGTGGACGTCCAGAAGCAGCCGAGGCGGCCACGAGGGTGGTCGGCACACCCTAAGGGGGTGGGTACGCCCCCCTACCTCGTGGGCCCCTCGTGGCTCCCCTGACCTACCTCCTTCGCCTATATATATATATATATATATATCTTTGTACCCCGAAACCATCCATGAGCACCACGAAAAAATATTTCCACCGCCGCAACCTTCTGTATCCGCGAGATCCCATCTTGGAGCCTTCGTCGGCGCTCCGCCGGAGGGGGAATCGACCATGGAGGGCCTCTCCATCATCACCAAGGCCTCTCCGATGAGTTGTGAGTATTTTACCACAGACCTTCGGGTCCATAGTTATTAGCTAGATGGCTTGTTCTCTCTCTTTGATTCTCAATACAAAATTATCCTTCCTCTTCTTGGAGATCTATTTGATGTAACTCTTTTTGCGATGTGTTTGTCGAGATCCGATCAATTGTGGGTTTATGATCAAGTTTATCTATGAGAAATATTTGAATATCCTCTGAATTATTTTATGTATGATTGGTTATCTATGCAAGTCTCTTCGAATTATCAGTTTGGTTTGGCCTACTAGTTTGGTTTGGTTTGGATTCAATCTTGCGTTGTCCTTTCCAAGTGACAGCAGGGGCAGCAAGGCACATATGGTATTGTTGCCATCGAGGATAAAAAGATGGGATTTATATCATATTGCTTGAGTTTATCCTTCTACATCATGTCATCTTGCTTAATGCGTTACTCTATTCTTCATGAACTTAATACTCTAGATGCAGGCAGGAGTCAGTCGATGTGTGGAGTAATAGTAGTACATGCAGGTAGCAGTCGGTCTACTTGTTGCGGACGTGATGCCTATATACATGATCATGCCTAGATATTCTCATAACTATGCACTTTTCTATCAACTGCTCAACAGTAATTTGTTCACCCACCGTAATATTTATGATATCTTGAGAGAAGCCACTAGTGAAACCTATGGCCCCCGGGTCTATTCTCTATCATATAAGTTTCCAATCTACTTTATTTTGCAATCTTTACTTTTCAATCTATATCATAAAAATACCAAAAATATTTATCTTATCATATTATCTCTATCAGATCTCACTTTGGCAAGTGGTCGTGAAGGGATTGACAACCCCTTTATCGTGTTGGTTGCGAGGTTCTTGTTTGTTTGTGTAGGCGCGTGGGACTTGGGAGGAGCCTCCTACTAGATTGATACCTTGGTTCTCAAAACTGAGGGAAATACTTACGCTACTTTGCTGCATCACCCTTTCCTCTTCAAGGGAAAAACCAACGCATGCTCAAGAGGTAGCAAGAAGGATTTCTGGCGCCTGCCGGGGAGGTCTTCGCTCAAGTCAAGACATACCAAGTACCCATCAAAAACTCATCTCCCTAGCATTACATTATTTGCCATTTGCCTCTCGTTTTCCTCTCCCCCACTTCACCTTTGCCATTTTATTCGCCCTCCCTTTTCTGTTTGCCTCTTTTT
>NW_021304438.1:0-997 GCF_002162155.2 Triticum dicoccoides
CAGGACTCCGGTACTCAAAGCGTGACATTTCCCCGAAGGGACAGACACAAGAACGAAGAAGGACACATGCCGGCCAGCCTAAGTGTTCCAGAGCAGTAGCAAGCTACCATGGCTCAGCGGTAACACTAGGAGACATTTCCCGGTAAGAGAGGCTACTAAAGATAAACAACTAGATAGTCAGATCCCACACATACCAAGCATTTCAATCATACACACAATATGCTCGATATGTGCAAATACAACGAAGCATCACAACATGACTCTATGACACAAGTACTTTATTTAAGGCTCAATGAGCCATATATAACATACACAAAGGTACGGGTCTCACGACCCCACATACAAGTCATACAGTCATACAAACCAGCAGCGGAAGTAACTTGTCTGAGTACAGACAACTAGTAAAATAAAAGAGGCTTGGAAAGCCTAGCTATACTACGTGGTGCTTCACAAGCTCAGGGTCACCACCTGGGTCTTTAGCCTACTCGTTGATGTCAACATCTACATAGAACCCATCAGAAGGGGTTGCAGCGTCTTCTATAAAAATGTAGATTATAGCAACATGAGTACAAAGGTACTCAGCAAGACTTACAGCAGATCCTACATACATGCATAGTATCAAGAAGGGTTGGTGGAGTTATTGCAGCAAGCCAGCTTTGACTCTTGGCTAGGCTATCCTACGATACTCCAACTGAAATGGTTTTGCGCACACGAGTCCACTACTCACCACTTCAATACACTACCGAGGATCCGCCTCCGTCTTCCTACGGAAGAGCCATCCTCGGCACTCACACTTATCTTGAGGCTTTTAGTAGTTTCCATTTACTTGTCTATGAACTGTATAGGCAACCAAGTAGTCCTTTACCGCGGACACGGCTATTCGAATAGATCATGTTAACCCTGCAGGGGGTACTTCTTCATACACGCTCTCACCACTTACCGTCGTTTACACGACATGTACTCGGCAACCTTCAAGCGGAAGCCCAACGTGGGTGTC
>NW_021304439.1:0-1319 GCF_002162155.2 Triticum dicoccoides
TATAAGTCTACTGATTAGTAACACGTGATCCTAATAGAAAGAAGAGATAGCCTAGTTCTTAATCCCCGCAGGAAAGATAAGATGACTCAGATCAGAAGGGCATGAGGTATAAGGAGTAAAAAGAGCCTTACGTTCCATCCCACAATCAATTCCCTTATATAACTAAAGAATTTCTAGACTCAACTTCGACCAGTTTGGCTTGGTAATCCTACAGGCAGTCAAGCTCTGATACCAACGCTGTCAGGACCCCGACTCAATGCCACATCGATCTAGCATGTAACACCTCATATCACTTTGCGGCCTCACGCACGGTATTCCCACGGGTGTCGCCTTACCTTTGCCCGGGACCGTTTGCGCCTTTTGGCACACGTATATGACAGTGTCGCTAGCATCCACATGATAAGGAGCCCGGGCTGACATGGCTAGTCGTAAACCCAAAGCGGCACAGACTTACAGGGACAGGCATCCATGACCCAGCATCGAACGTGTCGGTCATCAGCGAGTGAATCCAGGCTGTAGCACTGGGCTAGCAGGACTCCGGTGAACCGGGCTGTAGCGGGCTAACAGGACTCCGGTATTCACCGCGTGACATTTCCCCGAAGGGACAGACACAGGAACGAAGAAGGACACATGCCGGCCAACCTAAGTGTCCCGGAGCAGTAGCAAGCTACCATGGCTCGGTGGAAACACTAGGAGACATTTCCCGGTAAGAGAGGCTACCAAGGATAAACAACTAGGTTGTCAGATCCCACACATACCAAGCATTTCAATAACATACACACAATATGCTCGATATGTGCAAATACAACATGGCATCACAACATGACTCTATGACTCAAGTAGTTTATTCAATAGGCTCCGAGGAGCGAGACATTACAAACATGGGTCTCATGACCCAACAATCAGAGCATACAAGTCAAAGCACAAGCGGAAGCTATCATGTCTGAGTACAGACATCTAGAAATGAAAAAGGCTGAGAAGCCTGACTATCTACCAGATCCTGCCGAGGGCACAAGATCGTAGCTGAGGTAACAAGCTAAACGTCGAAGACCACGCGGAAATACTAGTGAGACTGAAGTCTCTCTGCAAAAACATAAAATAGGCAAACGTGAGTACAAATGTACCCAGCAAGACTTACATCAGAACTATCTACATATGCATCATTATCAACAAAGGGATGGTGGGGTTTAACTGCAGCAAGCCAGCTTTGACTCGGTGGCTATCCTGAACTACGACTGCAAGTAACTCTTTTGAGGTGGCGCACACGAGTCCACATATTCACCATATCAATACACCACTATGGATCCGCTCCCGTCTCC
>NW_021304440.1:0-1382 GCF_002162155.2 Triticum dicoccoides
TTCCTATGGGCTGACCTAACACAACCGGGCGGGGAGGTCCGCTGGTCAAAGCCCGTCCGTGCAAAGTCAAAGGGCTAGATCCCGTGGTCAAACGCTACAAGGTTAGGCGGGACGGGGGCCCTGGGGGTAGCAATGCCACCGGAGCGTCGCACCGGGCCCTCATACATGCGGGGTGGTGTGGTGGCATGTCCGAAGAGGCGGCACGCATCTCCGGGGCGTGTCCCCCCCTCACGGATGGCGATGACATGGTAGTAGACGTTCTGCGGTAATGATGCGGCATGAATATTATTAAATACTCAGAGCACGATAAAATCATGAGTTTTTTTGCACAACGTGGGCACATGTGCTATAGGAACGATGGTATTTTTTCATAATTTTTGGTGATGGAGAAGTATCCGAAAAATTCCCTCTACGCGGATTGCCCTTCGCGCGTCTACGGCGGTGGCCGGCAGCCTACGGGGGCTAGCATGCCGCCAAATCTTGCGTAGGCGGCCTCTCACAAGTCTGGAAGTGTTGTGGCGGTTGCAAACGCCTGGCACGCGTGTCCGAGGTGTGCCCCCCCCCCCCTCACGGACGGCGCCGCCGCCGGCACCTGGAGGGGGGAAACGAACGTGTCGGGTTTACACGGAGGGGATCTTGCTGTGGGTCTGGCCTGGTTGTTGCTCCAAAGTGTTCGTATGGCTAAACTAACACAACCGGGCGGGGAGGTTCGCTGGTCAAAGCCCGTCCTTGCAAAGTCAAAGGGCTAGATCCCGTGGTCAAACGCTACAGGGTTAGGCGGGACGGGGGCCCTGGGGGTAGCAATGCCACAGGAGCGTCGCTCCGGGCCCTCATACATGCGGGGTGGTGTGGTGGCATGTCCGAAGAGGCGGCACACGTCTCCGGGGAGTGCCCCCCCCCTCACGGACGGCGATGACATGGTAGTAGACGTTCTGCGGTAACGATGCGGCGTGAATATTATTAAATACTCAGAGTGTGATAAAATCATGAGTTTTTTTGCATGACGTGGGCACATGTGCTATAGGAACGATGGTATTTTTTCATAACTTTTGGTGATGGAGAAGTATCCAAAAAATTCCCTCTACGCGGATTGCCCTTCGCGCGTCTACGGCCGTGGCCGGCGGCCTACGGGGGCTAGCATGCCGCCAAATCTTGCGTAGGCGGCCTCTCACAAGTCGGGAAGTGTTGTGGCGGTTGCAAACGCCCAGCACACGTGTCCGGGATGTGCCCCCCTCACGGACGGCGCCGCCGCCGGCACCTGGAGTGGGGAAACGGACGCGTCAGGTCTACACGGAGGGGATCTTGCTGTGGGTCTGGCCTGGTTGTTGCTCCAAAGTGTTCCTATGGGATGACCTAACACAACCGGGCGGGGAGGTCCGGTG
>NW_021304441.1:0-1496 GCF_002162155.2 Triticum dicoccoides
AAAAATAAATGAGGAACCTCAAGTGTGGCTCCAACACTTCATATCATGTTTGTTTCACCCTCTTAGGGCATTTCATCAAACACCTTGTGTGCATAAGAGGAACCAAAAGCAAACCTACACCCCCTTGTGAAGCTTGTGAAGAGAAGTGGCACCAAATGGCTAAGTGAGCGTGCTGAACTGGTATATATAGGGGAGGAGCTTTAGTCGCGGTTGGCCTGGCCAACCGCGACTAAAGGCCTTTGCGCACCTTTAGTCGCGGTTGGCCTGGCCAACCGCGACTAAAGCCCCTCACGTGCACCAGCTGGCCACCGAGCGCCCTGGGCCCAGGCCTTTGGTCGCGGTTCGTCTGCCGAACCGCGACTAAAGACTTCATTAGTCGCGGTTCCTACAGTTTCGCGACTAATGGGGCTGGACGGAAGCCTCTTTTTCTACCAGTGTTTGTCGATTACATGATAACGACTCGCTCGATGCAATCTCAACTGCTCACTCGATTCACGCAGACCGTCATCCAATGAAAGTTCAGAGCCCTGACTGCCTCCAGCTAGCTGCTTTGTATTTGATGGCAGTTGACTTCGCCAAGTCAGGAGCTCCAGCTAAAATTCTCCAGTCACTGTGACCAGGGAAGTACCCCGATTTCATGGAACGGTGGGACAAACCAATGTATATCTCCAATGGAGCTCTCGGCAAGATCTACCGAGCAGCTCCGAGTCGTATGTAGAGCTCTCCTGCTCTCTTGTCCTTGGCTCAACCGAACCTCGCATTCGATCGGGACGTGGAGGTCCCTGGCTTCGAGGAATTCCTGGAATCCATAGAGTGCTACAACCTGTACGCGGAAAAGCTCGTTGGACAAGAATCCACAGAGGGCCCCCAGTCCTGAGTGACTGCAGCGTCCGGCCGACCAAGTAAGTGGGAGTTGGCAAGAAGATGTAATAAGTGGTAACCGCACTTGTGCCACTGGCAAGCTGTGTGATGATTGCACCGCTGCTATGTATAGTACTACCTCCGTCCGGATTTATTAGGCCCCCAACTTAGTGTCGAATACTCGAATTGGTGGGTGCCTTGGCTGGTAGCCTGGTAATGGGCCTTCGCTGGTATTGCGTTAGTAGCCTGGTAGCATGCATGGCAAAGCGATGCTCCGTGAATGCATGAATTGGCTCGGGCTGGTAATGGGCCTTGGCTGGTGAAGCAGGATAAAAAGGAGTAGCTTTCTGAACAAGCACAACTTGGTCTTCTTCCTCGGTCGCGTCATGACCAAACGAGTGCATCCTTCCTCTTTGCCGCCGCTGCCTACCCCTAATTTTGTGCTCCTCCCGTGCTAAACCATATCATATTTAGTGAGATTTGTATCATGTATCCACATAATCGTGATAAGGGAGATATGTTCCTAACACTATATGGTTGGGTTCTGTCAACACCATAGAGGGGAAAATCAAAACAGAGAGATAGGGGAAGGGGACGTGTAAGGTTGGATGAAGTACTCTGCCTGGCAGGACAAC
>NW_021304442.1:0-1471 GCF_002162155.2 Triticum dicoccoides
CCCAGCGAGCGTCAGCCATGGACACGACGGAAGATCGCACGCGAACAGCGGAAGAAAGATTCTGGCACACCCCTACCTGGCGCGCCAAATGTCGGATTCGGGTTCCGGCAGACCCTTGAGGTTCGAACACTGGGGTGCGCGCGGAGATCTCTCCCCTACCGATCTACGTCCAATCTCCTCGCGTGATCTAAGCTGGGAACAACGAACAACACAAGGGACACATGGTTTATACTGGTTTGGGCCACCGTTGTGGTGTAATACCCTACTCCAGTGTGTGGTGTGGTGGATTGCCTCAGGGGATTATGAGGAACAGTACAAGGGAAGAACAGCCTCGCGAGAGGTGTCCTTGAGCTGGTGCGTTGAACTGGTTGGGTGAGTTCAATCTCTTTTTCGGCCCCTTATGTCCGCCCTCTTCTTTGTGGTGGCTAGCTCTATTTATAGAGGCCCTGGGCCTCTCCCCAAATAATGAGCGGGAAGGGCGCCAACAATTGGCCATTTTGAAGGGGAACATCTAGTACAAGTTATCCTGACCAAAGGTGGTCTTCGCTGCCAAAGGCACTGGTGATGACGCCGTCTTGGGCTCCATGATGACCTCCGTCCTGCCGCTCTGTTGGTCTTGGTCTCGTTGCACCGGAATGGTAACCTTTGCCCGGTGCCTTGGCCTGTGCTTGCCCCCTTTGCACCAAAGGGGAAACAAGGACACTGCGCAGGCCGGCGCCCGCCTGGCGCCCGCCTGGTCTCGATCGTCATGGCTTGCGTCACGGGCTCCTCGTGAGGTACCCCTGCCTTGATCTCTCTGCCTCCTCGCGAGCCTGCCTGATGAGGCTGCCTCTGAGGAAGCTTCCGGTCATCCGCCCCGCGAGGCTTGGCCCCTCGCGAGGGTCTTGAGCTTGAGCTGATGAAGATGGGCCGCGCTGGGCCCCCACTTGAGCCACGCTGCAGGCCGCAAGCAGGCAAGCCTGGGGACACCCATTCCCAGAACGCCAATAGAATTTTTCATTATAGAACTTGGCTTGTATATTCCAACAATGGGCCTCCTCAAGTGCCCTAGGTCTTCGTGAGGAAGCAAGTTGGATGCACACCCACTTAGTTTCTTTTGTTGAGCTTTGATACATTTATAGCTCTAGTGCATCCGTTGTCTGGCAATCCCTAGTCCTTGCATTGACATCAATTGATGGGCATCTCCCTAGCCCATTGATTGTTTCGTTGATGTGAGACTTTCTCCTTTTTTGTCTTCTCCACATAACCCCCTTCATTATATTCTATTCCACCCATAATGCTGTATCCATGGCTCACGCTCATGTATTGCGTGAAAGTTGAAAAAAGTTTGAGATTACTAAAGTATGAAACAATTGCTTGGCTTGTCATCGGGGTTGTGCATGATGAGAGCATTCTCGTGTGATGAAAATGGAGCATGACCAAAACTATATGATTTTGTAGGGATGAACTTTCTTTAGCCATGTTATTTTGA
>NW_021304443.1:0-1200 GCF_002162155.2 Triticum dicoccoides
CGCCGCCGCCGGCACCTGGAGGGGGGAAACGGACGCGTGGGGTCTACACGGAGGGGATCTTGCTGTGGGTCTGGCCCGGATGTTGCTCCAAAGTGTTCCTATGGGCTGACCTAACACAACCGGGTGGGGAGGTCCAATGGTCAAAGCCCGTCCGTGCAAAGTCAAAGGGCTAGATCCCGTGGTGAAACGCTACAGGGTTAGGCGGGACGGGGGCACTGGGGGTAGCAATGCCATCGGAGTGTCGCACCGGGCCCTCATACATGCAGGGTGGTGTGGTGGCATGTGCGAAGAGGCGGGACGCGTCTCCGGTGCATGACCCCCCCTCACGGACGGCGATGACACGGTAGTAGATGTTCTGCGGTAACGATGCGGCGTCAATATTACTAAATACTCGGAGCGCGATAAAATCATGAGTTTTTTGCACGACGTGGGCACATGTGCTATAGGAAGGATGGCATTTTTTCATAAATTTTGGTGATGAAGAAGTATCCGAAAAATTCCCTCTACGCGGATTGCCCTTCGCGCGTCTACGGCTGTGGACGGCGGCCTCCGGGGGCTAGCATGCCGCCAAATCTTGCGTAGGCGGCCTCTCAAAAGTCTGGAAGTGTTGTGGCGGTTGCAAACGCCCGGCACGCGTGTCCGGGGTGTGCCCCCCTCACGGACGGCGCCGCCGCCGGCACCTGGAGGGGGGAAACGGACGCGTGGGGTCTACACGGAGGGGATCTTGCTGTGGGTCTGGCCCGGATGTTGCTCGAAAGTGTTCCTATGGGCTGACCTAACACAACCGGGTGGGGAGGTCCACTGGTCAAAGCCCGTCCGTGCAAAGTCAAAGGGCTAGATCCCGTGGTCAAACGCTACAGGGTTAGGCGGGACGGGGGCACTGGGGGTAGCAATGCCACCGGAGCATCGCACCGGGCCCTTATACATGCAGGGTGGTGTGGTGGCATGTCCGAAGAGGCGGGACGCGTCTCCGGTGCGTGGCCCCCCCTCACGGACGGCGATGACACGGTAGTAGACGTTCTGCGGTAACGATGCGACGTCAATATTACTAAATACTCGGAGCGCGATAAAATCATGAGTTTTTTTGCATGACGCGGGCGCATGTGCTATAGGAACGATGGTATTTTTTCATAATTTTGGTGATGGAGAAGTATCCGAAAAATTCCCTCTACGCGGATTGCCCTTCGCGCGTCTACGGCT
>NW_021304444.1:0-2611 GCF_002162155.2 Triticum dicoccoides
GTGTGTCCGAACATCATAACCGCACTTTATTATATATGGTGCGATCTATGATGTCTCCTACCGATTTACCACTATTGTTTTGGTGTTATGCATTAGAGACAGCTGCATTCACGTTAAACAAGGCATCGTCAAAATCCGTTGAGACGACACTGTATGAACTGTAGTTTGGAAACAAACCTAAGCTGTCGTTTCTTAACGTTTCGGGCTGCGATGCTTATGTGAAAAAGCTTCAACCTAATAACCTCGAGCCCAAATCGGAGTAATGTGTCTTCATAGGATGCTCAAAAGAAACTGTTGGGTACGCCTTCTATCATAGTTCCGAAGGCAAGATATTCGTTGCTAAGAATGGATCCTTTCTAGAGAAGGAGTTTCTCTCAAAAGAAGTGAGTGGGAGGAAAGTAGAACTTGATGAGGTAATTGTACCTTCTCCCGAATTGGAAAGTACTTCATCAAAGAAATCAGTTCCAGTGATTCCTACACCAATTAGTGAAGAAGCTAATGATGATGATCATGAAACTTCAGATCAAGTTACTACCGAACCTCGTAGGTCAACCAGAGTACGGTCCGCACCAGAGTGGTACGGTAATCCTATTCTGGAAGTCATGTTACTAGACCATGATGAACCTACGAACTATGAGGAAGCGATGATGAGCCCGAATTCCGCAAAATGGCTTGAGGCCTTGAAATCTGAGATGGGATATGAGAACAAAGTGTGTATTTTGGTGGACTTGCCCGATGATCGGCAAGCCATAGAAAATAAATGGATCTTCAAGAGGAAGACAGACGATGATAGTAGTGTTACTATCTACAAAGCTCGACTTGTCGCAAAAGGTTTTCGACAAGTTCAAGGTGTTGACTACAATGAGATTATCTCAACTTTAGCGATGCTTAAATCTGTCTGAATCATGTTAGCAATTGCCATATTTTATGAAATCTAGCAAATGGATGTCAAAACTGCATTCCTTAAATGGATATTTCTTAAAGAAGAGTTGTATATGACGCAACCAGAAGATTTTGTCGATCCTAAAGGTACTAACAAGGTGTGCAAGCTCCAGCGATCCATGTATGGACTGGTGCAAGCATCTCGGAGTTGGAATATATGCTTTGATGAGTTGATCAAAGCATATAGTTTTATACGAACTTGTGGAGAAGCCTGTATTTACAAGAAAGTGAGTGGAGCACTACAGACTTTTCGATAAGTATATGGGAATGACATATTGTTGATCAGAAATGATGTAGAATTTTCTGGAAAGCATAAAGGAGAGTTTGAAAGGAGATTTTCAATGAAAGACCTCGGTGAAGCTGCTTATATATTGGGCATCAAGATCTATAGAGATAGATCAAGACGCTTGATTGGACTTTCACAAAGCACATACCTTGATAAAGTTTTGAAGAAGTTCAAAATGGATTAGTCAAAGAAAGGGTTCTTGCCTCTGTTACAAGGGGTAAAGTTGAGTAAGACTCAAAGCCCGACCACAACAGAAGATAGAAAGAGAATCAAAGTCATTCCCTATGCCTCAGTCATAGGTTCTATAAAGTATGCCATGCTATGTACCAGACTAGTTGTGTGCCTTGCTATGTGTTTGGCAAGGGGGTACGATAGTGATCCAGGAGTGGATCACTGTATAGTGGTCAAAGTTATCCTTAGTTACCTAAGAGGACTAAGGAAGTATTTCTCAGTTATGGAGGTGATAAAGAGTTCATCGTAAAGAGTTGCATCGATGTAAGCTTTATACAAATCTAGATGACTCCGAGTCTCAGTCTGGCTACATATTGAAAGTGGGAGCAATTATCTAGAGTAGATCCATGTAGAGCATTGTAGATATAGAAAATTTGCAAAATACATACGGCTCTGAATTTAGCAGACCCGTTGACTAAACTTCTCTCACAAGCAAAACATGATCCCACCTTAGTACTTTTTGGGTGTTAATCACATAGCGATGTGAACTAGATTATTGACTCTAGTAAACCCTTTGGTTGTTGGTCACATGGTGATGTGAACTATGGGTGTTAATCACATACATATGTGAACTATTGGTGTTAAATCACAAGGTGATGTGAACTAGATTATTGACTCTAGTGCAAGTGGGAGACTGAAGGAAATATGCCTAGAGGCAATAATAAAGTTGTTATTTATATTTCCTTATATCATGATAAATGTTTATTATTCATGCTAGAATTGTATTAACCAGAAACGTAGTACATGTGTGAATACATAGACAAAACATAGTGCCCCTAGTATGCCTCTACTTGACTAGCTCGTTAATCAAAGATGGTTATGTTTCCTAACCATAGACATGTGTTGTCATTTGATGAACGGGATCACATCATTAGGAGAATGATGTGATGGGTAAGACCATCCGTTAGCTTAGCATTATGATCGTTACAGTTTCATTAATACTGCTTTCTTCATGACTTATACATGTTCCTCAGACTATGAGAAGATGCTACTACCGAATACCAGAGGAACACCTTGTGTGCTATCAAACATGACAATGTAACTGGGTGATTATAAAGATGCTCTACAGGTGTCTCCGAAGGTGTTTGTTGGGTTGGCATAGATCGAGATTAGGATTTGTCACTCCGTGTATCGGAGAGATATCTCTCTGGG
>NW_021304445.1:0-961 GCF_002162155.2 Triticum dicoccoides
AACAAGCAAGAAACTAAGATTGCAATCTGGATATTGCGAATATAAGATGAAAGCTTTATTGATCAAGGTGGGGTTCTGTGACGCCTTTGTCTGGTCGTTGAACACAAACGAAGTACGCGAAGTTGCAGCTATGGCGAACTTTTAATCTAAACAAAACCCAAAGTCTAAACGATGCCCTAAGGGCTGTATATATGGAGGAAGAGGGGGAATTTCGTGGCCCTTGGTGGAGGGGTCCGAAATCAACCCTATCTCTTGTTTCCCCACACATACGGACTCTAAAAATAGCCTATACTTATGTATTTCGAAATTACATGGGCCTGGCCCAATAAAAAGGTGACGCAGCACCTAAAATAGCCTCGGGACGAAATTTATGAAGTGGCATCTTGTATATTTCGTCCAAGGCTTCATGCACCCATTATGGTGGCTTCAAAGTCCTGAAATCATCACTTGTAACTCTGTTCTTGTTCCCCTTGTGCATGCCATCATCTCCATGCTTGTTCTTGCTCCAATGTTCATCCTTCTCCAAGCTAGGCCCTTCATTTGTACGCAAAACAAATGTATCCAATTTAGGCAGCATCATATTCTCATGAACATTAGAATCATTACCAAGAAACGAAAGTACCTGGTAATTTAGTTGGCGTGCACGAGCTCTAGTAATTGGTCCAGTATGTATAGCAGCAGGGGCTGTGGGTGTAACAATTGTATTGATGTCCTCATCATCCTCCCCTTCTTGAAATGAAGTCGTCCTCGACGGAAGTTCATCTTCCTCACCCAAATAAGGCTTCAAATCTGCAATGTTAAAAGTGGGACTAACCCCAAAATCTGCAGGCAGCTCAAGTTTATATGCATTATCATTTATTTTCTCTAACACCTTAAAGGGACCATCAGCACGTGGCATTAACTTTGATTTGCGCAAATCAGGAAATCTATCCTTACGCAAATGTAACCAAACAAGATCTCC
>NW_021304446.1:0-1950 GCF_002162155.2 Triticum dicoccoides
TTGTTTGCAATCCGTGCTAAATTCTCCTCTCGCTTATAGTCAAAATAAAGCGTTTACTAAACATATCGTTGATGCCTTGATGCAATCTTATGAAGAAAAACTTGAATTGGAAGTTTCTATCCCTAGAAAACTTTATGTTGAGTGGGAACCAACTATTAAAATTAAAATTGAAGATCATGAATGCTATGCTTTATGTGATCTGGGTGCTAGTGTTTCCACGATTCCAAAGACCTTGTGTGATTTGTTAGGTTTCCATGATTTTGGTGATTGCTCTCTAAACTTGCACCTTGCGGATTCCACTATTAAGAAACCTATGGGAAGAATTAATGATGTTATTATTTTTGCAAATAGGAATTATGTTCCCGTAGATTTTATCGTTCTTGAGATAGATTGCAATCCTTCATGTCCTATTATTCTTGGTAGACCTTTCCTTAGAACGATTGGTGCAATTATTGATATGAAGGAAGGAAATATTAGATTCCAATTTCCATTAAGGAAAGGCATGGAACACTTTCCTAGAATTAAAATTAAATTACCTTATGAATCTATTATGAGAGCCACTTATGGATTGCCTACCAAAGATGGCAATACCTAGATCTATTCTTGCTTGTTATGCCTAGCTAGGGGCGTTAACTGATAGCGCTTGTTGGGAGGCAACCCAATTTTATGTTTTTTCCTTGATTTTTGCTCCTGTTTATTAATAAATAAATTATCTATCCTCTGTTTTGGTTGTGTTTTTTGTGTTTAATTAGTGTTTGTGCCAAGTAGAACTGTTGGGAAGACTTGGGGAAAGTCTTGTTGAACTTGCTGTAAAAAACAGAAGCTTTAGCGCTCACGAGAACTGCTGTCATTTTTATGTGGAAAGTTCTATTTAGTTAATTATTTTTGCAGATGATTAATAGATAAATTTCTCACGTCCAGCAATTTATTTTAGAATTTTTGGGGTTCCAGATCTTGCGCTAGATACAGATTACTACAGACTGTTCTGTTTTTGACAGATTCTGTTTTTCATGTGTTGTTTGCTTATTTTGATGAATCTATGGCTGGTAAATTAGTTTATAAACCATAGATAATCTGGAATACAGTAGGTATAACACCCATATAAAGAAATAATGAGTTCATTACAGTACCTTGAAGTAATCTTTTATTCTCTTTCGCTAACAGAGCTCACGAGATTTTCTACTTGAAGTTTTGTGTTGTGAAGTTTTCAAGTTTTGGGTAAAGATTTGATGGATTATGAAACAAGGATTGGAAAGATCCTAAGGTTGGGGATGCCCATGGCACCCCCAAGATAATCTAAGGACACCTAAAAGCCAAAGCTTGCGGATGCCCCGGAAGGCACCCCCTCTTTCGTCTACTTCTATCGGTAACTTTACTTGGAGCTATATTTTAATTTACCACATGATATGTGTTTTGCTTGGAGCGTCTTGTATGATTTGAGTCTTTGCTTGTTAGTTCACCACAATCATCCTTGCTGTACACACCTTTTGAGAGAGCCATATATGATTTGGAATTTGTTAGAATACTCTATATGCTTCGCTTATATCTTTGAAGTTATATATTTTTGCTTTATTGCTTCACTTATATCTTTTAGAGCACGGTGGTGGATTTGTTTTATAGAAACTAGTGATCTCTAATGCTTCACTTAGATTATTTTGAGAGTCTTAATAGCATGGTAATTTGCTTAAAATCCTAATATGCTTGGTATGCAAGATTAATAATAAAACTCTCTTACGAGTGTGTTGAATACTATGATAAGTTTGATACTTGATAATTGTTTTGAGATGTGGAGATGGTGATATTAAAGTCATGCTAGTTGAGTAGTTGTGAATTTGAGAAATACTTGTGTTGAAGCTTGCGATTCCCGTAGCATGCACGTATGGTGAACCGTTATGTGATGAAGTCGGAGCATTATTTATTTATTGATTTTCTTCCGTATGAGTGGCGGTC
>NW_021304447.1:0-686 GCF_002162155.2 Triticum dicoccoides
GCGCGCCCCCTGCCCCGTTGCCGTCCTCGCCGCCAAACCCGCGCCCCTGCCCCTCCGTTGGTCTGGACGGCGCCCCTCCCCTGTTTTTTTCTTATATTACATGCTTGTTTTTTCCAGATTATATATATATGTGTGTGTGTGTGTGTGTGTGTGTGTGTGTGAGTATATGTATTGTGTATATTTCTTCTTTTCATATTTTTTTTCATATATATGATGATTTGTATTTTGCTTTTTTATAAAAATGTATATATGTTTGTATGTTCTCTGTGTATATATGTTCATATATGCAAAAGTTAGATTTATATATTTAGAAAAGGATTATATATATATGTTCTCTGATTTAGTACATTTTAGGTTAGTTTCATTTTTAGAAAAGTTTTATATATTTCGGAGAGGAAAAAGGAAAATAAGAAGAGGAAAAAGGAGAAGAAGAGGAGAGGAAGAAAAGTAAGAGGATAGGAAGAAAAGGAAGAGGAGAAGAAGAAAGGAATAGAGGAGAAGAAGAAAAAATAGAATTTTTTTCTTCTTATCCTATATTCCTTTCTTCTTCTCCTCTTTTTGTTTCTGCTTTTTTTTCTTCGATCTTCTCCTCTATTCCTTTCTTCTTCTCCTCTTTTTATTTCTTCTTCGTTTTCTTATGTTTTATCGAGTCGATATAAACTCCCGATAACTTCAACACGTGGGGG
>NW_021304448.1:0-868 GCF_002162155.2 Triticum dicoccoides
GGGCTTTGACCAGTGGACCTCCCCACCCGGTTGTGTTAGGTCAGCCCATAGGAATACTTTGGAGCAACATCCGGGCCAGACCCACAGCTAGATCCCCTCCGTGTAGACCCCACACGTCCGTTTCCCCCCTCCAGGTGCCGGCGGCGGCGCCGTCCGTGAGGGGGGGCAAACCCCGGACACGCGTGCCGGGCGTTTGCAACCGCCACAACACTTCCAGACTTGTGAGAGGACGCCTACGCAAGATTTGGCGGCATGCTAGCCCCCGGAGGCCGCCGGCCACAGCCGTAGACGCGCGAAGGGCAATCTGCGTAGAGGGAATTTTTCGGATACTTCTCCATCACCAAAAATTATGAAAAAATACCATCGTTCCTATAGCACATGTGCCCACGTCGTGCAAAAAAACTCATGATTTTATCGCGCTCCGAGTATTTAGTAATATTGACGCCGCATCGTTACCGCAGAACGTCTACTACCGTGTCATCGCCGTCTGTGAGGGGGGGGGGGGCACGCACCGGAGACGCGTCCCGCCTCTTCGGACATGCCACCACACCACCCCGCATGTTTGAGGGCCCAGTGCGACGCTTCGGAGGCATTGCTACCCCCCCAAGTGCCCCCGTCCCGCCTAACCCTGTAGCGTTTGACCACGGGATCTAGCCCTTTGACTTTGCACGGACGGGCTTTGACCAGTGGACCTCCCCACCCGGTTGTGTTAGGTCAGCCCATAGGAATACTTTGGAGCAACATCCGGGCCAGACCCACAGCTAGATCCCCTCCGTGTAGACCCCACACGTCCGTTTCCCCCCTCCAGGTGCCGGCGGCGGCGCCGTCCGTGAGGGGGGGCACACCCCGGACACGCGTGTGGGGCGTT
>NW_021304449.1:0-1069 GCF_002162155.2 Triticum dicoccoides
GCCCTCTCGCTCGACCAGAACTCTCGAGGACACCCAAACCCTAGAAAAAAACGATGTCGGTCTCCTACCCCCTCCCGCCGCGGCCCTACCCGAAAAACACTCTCGAGGCCACCCAAATTTACCAAGTTAAAAGAGCGTTGTCGTCGAGGCCACCCCAAACCCTTGAAGCGTTGTCGAGGCCACACCAAATCCTTGAAGCGTTGTCGAGGCCACCCCAAACCCTAGAGAAGCAGCGTCGAGGCCACTAATTAATATGATTCCTTATTGTGATTAGCTAGCTAGTTCTACGTTTGCCACTAATATATCCATCTGTCATGTTTGAATAATAATTGACATATTGTAAATATTTGCAGAAACTATGGAGAACCCCCGAGATGAAGCAACAGAAGCGATGTTGGGGGACATAATCGCAAAACAAAGTGATGCCGTCTTGTCATTTCTCAACGACACCGATGGTTTGGAAGGACAGGGTGAAGAAGAAGGCTATGATTATGATGGCTCCGGTGACCCATTAATGCCGGTACAAGAAGAAGGCTATGATTATGATGGCTTCGGTGACCCAACGCCGGTACAAGAAGGAGACCGTGATGACGGCTCTGGTGACTGAACCGAGTTCGGCCACTAGTAGAAAAACCGCCATTCGTCCCGGTTGGTTAGGGCCTTTTGTCCCGGTTCTTGAACCGGGACTAAAGGGTCGTTACTAATGCCCTAGACCTTTAGTCCCGATTCTAACACGAACCGGGACAGATTGGCCTCCACGTGGCCGGTGCACCTAGCCCAGGCAAGAGGGCCTTTGGTCCCGGTTGGTGGCACCAACCGGGACCAAAAGGCATCCACGCCTCAGCATTTCAGGGGCTGGGGTTTTTGTTTTTTTTTTGAGAGGGGGGGGGGGTTGGGGGTTTTGGGGGGTTAATTTAGGTGTTTCATATATTGTGTTAGCTAGCTAATTAATAGGGAGAAATGTCCTCTCTTATGTCCGTGCTTGTTCGACGCTACGTACTATACATAGAGAGGCCCTCGACACGCTAGCTAGTAAGAAAATGAAGGAAACCATTAAGTACAGAAGTTC
>NW_021304450.1:0-1623 GCF_002162155.2 Triticum dicoccoides
ATAGAGAGTAATGAAAGAATAATGCTATACTACATGCATATATGGCTGGTGGGAAGCTCTATGGTTATAGTTTTGCATAAAGCCATTTTTTTCCTACTGCAAAGGAATAACATTTTATTTAACTATCATGGTGGTTGTTAAACATTGAGAAGGATACTCAACTCAATCCCAATTAAGCATCATCATTAAACCCAACAATATTAATTAAGTAACATGATGAGATTCACATGATAATCCAAGTACTAGATACTCAAAACGTCCATAACCGGGGACACGGCTAACCATGATTAGTTTATACACTCTGCAGAGGTTTGCGCACTTTTCCCCGCAAGACTCGATCTCCTCCGCTTGATTTCTCGCACTACATGGTGTTTGAGAAACGGATGACCGAGACACAGTCTTTCAGAAGCATTAACTCTCTACTCGGGTAGACCATACCAACCTACATCCCCTACATCTGCTAGTCTACCTCTTCAAGAGCTCACGCAACTTAATCAACTATGCTAGAGCCCATTGTAGCTTGCGGCTGCACACGAAAGTTTCCAGTATGAATAATCTCATGATCCCTTTGAGCCTGGGTGGCGGTCCATAGGAGAATCACACGGTACCCCGGGATTTCCAAAAATACAGGCAACACTGGGTTCCCCAGGTGCCTCAATCCACCCAGATGTGAATTTAAGTTGCCACCTTAAGTAAACTATTAATTAAACAATCTCACATCTGTCATGGAAACACTCACCCAATCCACGTCTACTAGCATAGCCTAGCAATATAAGCAAACGTAGAAGTAACTCCCAAAGGTTTGATAATAAACAGGTAATAGGTTCTACCTCATCTACTTCCCAAAACCCACATATTAATCAGATCCTAACCATGCAATTGTTTGAGGATTGATCTAATGCAATAAAACTAGGTAGTAAAGAGGTATGATCAAACTGTTACTTGCCTTGCTGATGATCCGTGAAACCTAGAGATTCGAAGTAGCAAGCGCCGCACTTCGGGTACTCTATCGCAAACAAACAAGCATACAATAAGCACTCATCTAATGCACAGGTAAAACTCAAATAAGAGATCTAACCACAAAGTTCAACTTAAGAACTCCGGTTTGCAAAAAGAATCAAATCAAACGAAGCAACGAAAGTCAAATGGCGAAAGAAACAAGCTTCGTTTATTAATCTGGACCTAAGTCAAAATTTACAGTAGCAAAAACTCGTTTGAGTTGGTTAAACGGAAAGAGGGTTTCGAGATGAAACTCCACGTGCTTGAATCGCCTTATTCCGATAAACGAGCGAAAAGTTATACTAAAACGAAAATCGGATCAGAAATCGTGATCAGAAATAATCGCGGAAAATCCGAGAAAAAGAAAAACGAACGAACGTTCGCTGTCTGCGGCTAAACGACGAAAATTGTTTGTTAAAACGAACGTACGGACGAACATCCGCTAAATAACTAAACCGGAAAAAAATAAAACCAATCTAAAAAAATAAACAGCGGTTCTAAAAAAAACCGACAGTTTTCTCAGGAAAACCGCGGCGGCGGCGGCGGCGGGTCAACGGCAGCGGCGGCGGTTGGCTCCGGCGGGGCGGGCGACTCCGGCGGCGGCAAGTGTGGCAGCGGCGGCGG
>NW_021304451.1:0-1006 GCF_002162155.2 Triticum dicoccoides
AAAACTCATAAACTCATAATATAACTGTCATCGAAACCTTAAGCGTGCGGACCCTACGGGTTCGAGAACAATGTAGACATGACCAAGACACGTTTCCGGTCAATAACCAATAGCGGGACCTGGATGCCCATATTGGCTCCTACATATTCTACGAAGATCTTTATCGGTCAGACCGCATAACGACATACGTTGTTCCCTTTGTCATCGGTATGTTACTTGTCCGAGATTCGATCGTCGGTATCCAATACCTAGTTCAATCTCGTTACTGGCAAGTCTCTTTACTCGTTCCGTAATACATCATCTCACAACTAACATATTAGTTGCAGTGCTTGCAAGGCTTATGTGATGTGCATTACCGAGAGGGCCCAGAGATACCTCTCCGATAATCGGAGTGACAAATCCTAATCTCGAAATACGCCAACCCAACATCTACCTTTGGAGACACCTGTAATGCTCCTTTATAATCACCCAGTTACGTTGTGACGTTTGGTAGCACCCAAGATGTTCCTCCGGCAAACGGGAGTTGCATAATCTCATAGTCATAGGAACATGTACAAGTCATGAAGAAAGCAATAGCAACATACTAAACGATCGTGTGCTAAGCTAATGGAATGGGTCATGTCAATCAGATCATTCAACTAATGATGTGACCTCGTTAATCAAATAACAACTCATTGTTCATGGTCAGGAAACATAACCATCTTTGATTAACGAGCTAGTCAAGTAGAGGCATACTAGTGACACTTTGTTTGTCTATGTATTCACACATGTATTATGTTTCCGGTTAATACAATTCTAGCATGAATAATAAACATTTATCATGATTATAAGGAAATAAATAATAACTTTATTATTGCCTCTAGGGCATATTTCCTTCAGTCTCCCACTTGCACTAGAGTCAATAATCTAGTTCACATCGCCATGTGATTTAACAGCAATAGTTCACATCACCATGTGATTAACACCCATAGTTCACATCGATATGTGATCAACACCCAAAGGGTTT
>NW_021304452.1:0-1109 GCF_002162155.2 Triticum dicoccoides
TTCATGCTTGTTTGTCATGCCTGCTACTGCTTAGAGTTGAGTCAGGTCTGATTCATCGGGGATGAATCAGAGGCGTGTGAACATGTCCTACTGTGTGTGAGCTAAGTGTGTGAACACGATTTGGTAAAGGTAGCGGTGAGAGGCCATGTAGGAGTACATGGTGGGTTGTCTCATTGCAGCCGTCCTCAGGAACTGAGTTCTGTGTTTGTGATCCATGATTCAGCTACTACCACGCATTGGGCCCGAAACCAATGGACCCTCTCGGCTTCTTGATCACCCTTGTCCTCTGTCCAGGAGTTGCAAGTAGTTTCTGGTGTTTGTAGTATGCTGGAGGCCGTGCGCAGCACTGACCGTAGGGGTGGGCTGTGATGCGGTAGGCACGTGGCCGGGTAAACCGGGCGCCCGTTTGGTGTCACGGAACCCTGTTCTCATCGTTTGGGGCTGTGAGCGAAACTCCGGCCGGATCTCCTCATGGATGGAACCCGAATAGGCGATAAACCTGGACTAGAGACTCGAGTGTTTAGGTAGGCCGTGGCCGACACCCACGTTGGGCTTCCGCTTGAAGGTTGCCGAGTACATGTCGTGTAAACGGCGGTAAGTGGTGAGAGCGTGTGTGAAGAAGTACACCCCTGCAGGGTTAACATCATCTATTCGAATAGCCGCGTCCGCGGAAAAGGACTTCTGGGTTGCTTATATCAGTTCATAGACAAGTGAAAGTGGATACTCTAAAATACGCAAGATAAGCGTGAGTGCTATGGATGGCGTTCTCGTAGGGAGACGGGAGCGGTTCCATAGTGGTGTATTGATATGGTGAATATGTGGACTCGTGTGCGCCACCTCAAAAGAGTTACATTGCAGTCGTAGTTTAGGATAGCCACCGAGTCAAAGCTGGCTTGCTGCAGTTAAACCCCACCATCCCCTTTGTTGATAATGATGCATATGTAGTTAGTTCTGATGTAAGTCTTGCTGGGTACATTTGTACTCACGTTTGCCTATTTTATGTTTTTGCAGAGAGACTTCAGTCTCACTAGTAGTTTCGCGTGGACTTCGACGTTTAGCTTGTTACCTCAGCTACGATCTTGTGCCCTCGGCAGGATCTGGTAGATAGT
>NW_021304453.1:0-953 GCF_002162155.2 Triticum dicoccoides
AGACAACTAGTAAAATAAAAGAGGCTTGGGAAGCCTAGCTATACTACAAGGTCCTTCACAAGCTCAGGGTCACCACCTGGGTCTTTAGCCTACTCGTTGATGTCAACGTCTACATAGAACCCATCAGAAGGGGTTGCAGCGTCTTCTGTAAAAATGTAGATTATAGCAACATGAGTACAAAGGTACTCAGCAAGACTTACATCAGATCCTACATACATGCTTAGTATCAAGAAGGGTTGGTGGAGTTATTGCAGCAAGCCAGCTTTGACTCTTGGCTAGACTATCCTACGATACTCCAACTTGAAATGGTTTTGCGCACACGAGTCCACTACTCACCAATTCAATACACTACCGAGGATCCGCCTCCGTCTTCCTACGGAAGAGCCATCCTCGGCACTCACTCTTATCTTGAGACTTTTAGTAGTTTCCATTTACTTGTCTATGAACTGTATAGGCAACCAAGTAGTCCTTTACCGCGGACGCGGCTATTCGAATAGATCATGTTAACCCTGCATGGGTGTACTTCTTCATACACGCTCTCACCACTTACCGTCGTTTACACGACATGTACTCGGCAACCTTCAAGCGGAAGCCCAACGTGGGTGTCGGCCACGACCTACCTAATCACCTAAGCCTCTAGTCCAGGTTTATCGCCTATCCAGGTTCCATCCGCAGGGAGTCCGGCCGAGGTTTCCCATACGGCCCCGAACGATGTGAACAGGGTTCCCGAGATACCTAACGGGTATTCGGTACACCATGCCACGTACCTACCGCATCACAGCCCACCCCTACGGTCAGCGCTGTCCACGGCCTCCAGTAGGCTACAAACACCAGAAACTACTTGCAACTCCTGGACGGAGAACTAGGGTGAATAAGAAGCCGAGAGGGTCCATTGGTTTCGGGCCCAATGCATGGTAGTAGCTGATTCTTAAATCACACATACAGATCTCAGT
>NW_021304454.1:0-1664 GCF_002162155.2 Triticum dicoccoides
GGACCCATCATAGGAGGGAAAACCAAGAAGGCAAGAGGCTATGCACACAAGGGAATACCCATGTGGTCTCTGATTCATGATCATTATACCTGTTTTACATAAACGCATCCGGCCCGCCCTTGGATAGGACATGTCAAATAATCCTATTTGTTTTTGCTTAACGCATTAATTGTACACATACGCTTCGGCGTATTATTTAAGTAACATCGGGAAACAATATACAGCGTCAGCTTGTTATTCCTATCTCTATGTTTTCCCTTGAATGTTTATGGCGTCCGTACACTTTGGTACGTTCAGTTTGCCAGGGGTTTCTTATTGTGCCCCATAATACGGCAAGATAAGTCCGAACACTTTCGACAGTGCGGCACCCCGAACTTATAGCATTATATGCATCAGCTCTGAATCATGTCTTGGGTCAATAGTTGGGTTAGCCCGGCTCCCTTATTTTGGTACCTTATGTTCTGTTATATCGGCTAAGGTAGCGAAGGGAGAACTATTGCGATTGTGTCCCCGTTCTTCCGGATGAGCAGCTCAGTAGAGAAAGCTAAAAACAGACTATCATGATGCGGCGAGAGCTGGTCGCTGTTCGAGAGGTTTTAAATCCTTAAAGATTTTTTCCGCTTCAGGCGAGGAATCGGCCTTGTCCGATTTATGCGTGTATAGCGCCCCAATTCGGCTTTCCGAATACTAGGGGCTTCACCGAAATTTAAAATTGTAGACTTCTATAGCTAAGTGAGAGTTATAAAGCCGCATAGTCCTATTGCCTTGTTCGCTGCGCTAAACACCTCCTTAAAGGACCAAAAAAATTGGATAAAGAGTGTTTGGGTTTTCCACGAACACCGCAGTACTAGTTACATGGGGGCAGAAGCCGACGACTGGCCTACTTTCAGAATTTAATAAACGGTCGCACAGAAGGTAATATTTTAAATCAACAAAGCGTCATGTAAACGCAAACAAACTCATTTTAATATTACAAAAATGACATGAGTACATTCACTCAAAGATTATGTCCTTGGTACATTCATCGGCCACAAGGCAAGCGCCTTTTATAACGCCATCATAATATTTTTCGGGGTAGCGATGCTCCTTACCCTCAGGTGGTCCATCCTTCACCAGCTTCTCGGCATCCAGTTTGGCCCAATGCATCTTCGCACGGGCAAAGGCCCGGCGGGCACCCTCAATGCAGATGGATTGCTTGATAACTTCAAGCTGCGGACAGGCAATGTAACACCCACGATGCGGCTATATCTCCCACGTGTCAAAGCACGACTTAGAGGCATAACCGCATGGTGGTTTTGTCGCAAGAAGGGTCATCTTCACACAATCCCATGTAATGAACAAGAATGGGATAAAGAGAGTTGGCTTACAATCGCCACTTCACACAATACATAATTAAGATCATACATCATTCAAATACACTCATAGACCGGCTACGGTCAAATTCAAATGAAAAGAAGACAACCCCAAATGCTAGATCCCCGATCGTCTCGACTGGGCACCTCTACTGATCATCTGGAAATGATACATAGTAACGACCAAGGGCCTCATCAAATTCCCACTTCAGCTCAGTTGCGCCATCTGCGCTGGTAACCTCGGCACCTGCATCTCTTTTGGTAGAATCTATGAGTCATGAGGACTCAGCAATCTCACACCCGCGAGATCAA
>NW_021304455.1:0-1455 GCF_002162155.2 Triticum dicoccoides
GAGTTCACACATATTAAGGAAGGCATAGGTTCAACCCATCCGGGCATCTTACGAACATATACCACAAACTTCAATCATAAATACCACCAGCTCGAAAATAGAGCATGGTTGATAAAACAGAGGATGCAATTTACCAAAAGCATTATGTATCAGAGGAAAGGCTCACGAGGTTATTGATTAAGGAGGACACTGTCGAATAATAATCCAATAAGGATCCGACGGTCCATAGCGGAGCTGATGTGAGCATCGGCACACAATCAGTTGAAGAAAGGATGCAAGGGCATCAGATTATAGAACACCTGAATGATTCGATGCTTAGATATCAAAGGAATTACGATTTCCAAATAGAAGGATCAGAAGCAGACGCTCTGATCAAGGGTGGATAAGTTCAATAGACCTAAGGGTACAATTGACGGCGAACAGAATGGTCGAGAACAAGCTCATGGTCAAAAATGACGTCTGAGCCAGAAGGATAATTTAAAAGGATCAAATGATGATTGCGTGCATTCGCACTCATGTTGAATCAATAGGATCAAAATGACGGTGCCTAAGGATACTAACGAACATTGCCAGACATATGGAAAGCATCCACAATGCAAGCAGACAAGTATTGCAGAGCAATAAGCTACTAAGGATTTTTGGAGTATCGAATAGTATTTCGAAGACTTTTGTGAAACACATGAACAACTGTGGATAAGCGGATACTCGACAAGTGCGAGAGTTATCCATAGGGGTATTCATGTGGCAAAGAACTGCTAGGCAATAGGCACGAAGTATTCTCGGAACAATAGAGAAAACTTCGGGTATCTTGTAATAACAAGAACAATGGGGAATGATCGTAAGAATGGCAAGCGTAAGTAGTTATCCATAAGGATTTATCGGTGGTCGGGAATAGCAAAACTGATGGGCACAAGTCTCGAGAGAACATCAGAGAGTATCTTCGGAATCTTCTGATGTAGCAGGCGATCCTCAGTAACAAGGGGCTCTCCGGGTGAAAGTGATAACGAGATCCTATTGTTAGATTTAGTAAACTTCATTTAACCCGAATAGAGGAGAGATCAGCGTCCCAGAGTAAAGGTCGAGGAGTAAAAGATCCTAGTACCACCCAATGGCGACGTGTGCCCGTAAGACACACAGCCATGTTAGTAAAAGTTTTGCAATGTCTAGACTCAACTTCGGCCAAGGAGTTGGAAGAGGGATTCCTACAGGCAGTTGGCTCTGATACCAACTTGTGACGCCCCCGATTCAATCGTACACTAATCATGCACGCAAATGTGTACGATCAAGATCAGGGACTCACGGGAAGATATCACAACACAACTCTACAAATAAAATAAGTCATACAAGCATCATAATACAAGCCAGGGGCCTCGAGGGCTCGAATACAAGTGCTCGATCATAGACGAGTCAGCGGAAGCAACAATATCTGAGTACAGACATAAGTTAAACAAGTTT
>NW_021304456.1:0-2717 GCF_002162155.2 Triticum dicoccoides
GGAGCAGTCCTCACAACATCCTTGATATTAACAGATGGTAATACTCCAAGGTAAAGAAGAACAAATGCTGGATAGCAGGGATCTCAAGGTATAACACCAAACATGAACAAGCTTGTGTTGGTGGGAGGGCAGTAAAGTGGTCGACGATAATACAATTCATCGAGGGCAAGGATGGTATGTCTCATCATGAATTCAATTGATATCCTGGATGAGCTCAGAATGTTGATGATCACGACACCTTTGTCGCGAGAGTTCATGAAGATGTAATCGATCGGTAACGACATCAAGTCGAGTAATGATGAAGTGAAAGGTTATTGGAACCAAGGGTACGACACAAACTCGAAACCAAGCTTGTTGTTCAAGGCGAAATGATATGACGATGAGGATCGACATAAGGTTAGTTCATCGTCGAAAATTGGTGCTCCGAGAATAAGGACCAGGTAGCACAGTTAGAATCGTCACGACAATGATATAGCCAAATAGGCTAGGAATGGCGTGATCGGGTACAAACTCGTACTTATAGAAGCTTACTGAAGAGTTGTTGAACCGAAGAGCGGACTCCGTTCAGTTATCGGTGTCTTTGAGTGTTCAATAACTTAGAGCCCGCGAAAAATTGGAATCAGTGGGAAGGTAGCACTTGATGAAGAACTCATAAGGAGTTATGCAGTTCCATGATAATCTCGAGATACCAGGGGGGTAATACTCGACACAAGATCAAAGTAAAGGTGGGACTGGTGTATTGATCCATAGAAGACAATTGTTTAAACTTGTCCGAGAAATGAGATCAAAGAAGAACAATCATGGTCGGAACCACGGTTGCAAGGGATCAATTCACAGATAACATATGTTAGTTATCAAGGAAATAGTTATTATTACAAGAAGCTTCCATGATAGGATATACATCGCGTCCATGGGCATGAACAAAAAGTTCAAGGTCGACTCCGACTTCTCCAATGCATAACCTTTCATCCACTTCTCGCATTCGATTAAGTTGCAGTGTTGAAATTTTATCTGGCGAAGCACCAGAAGAGTATGACTCGTGAAAACTTTCGGGTTCACACGGTCTAGAGAAAGCATATGTTCAACCCTTAGTGGCTTCTTAGAAACATATACCACAATTTTCAAGAGTAAATAACACAAGCCCGAAAGCAGAGTATGGTTGGCCAAGCGGAGGATGCAACTTAACAAAGGCATTAGGTATCAGGGGAAGAACTCACAAAGTGATCAATGTGAAGGACACTGTCGGATAATAATCCAACAAAGGACTTGATGGTCCACAAGGGATCTGACGTGAGCATCGGTACTCAACTAGAGGAAGAAGAGTGCAAGGAGATCAAATTATAGAAACAACTGACTAACTCAATTGTCAAATGCAAAGGAATTATGATTTCCAAATCAAGGGATCAGAAGCAATGCTCTGATTAGGGATGGATAAGTTGAATAGCCTTAGGGTACAATCAACGACAATTGGATTGGTCGAGAACCAATTCCAGTTAAAAGAATGGCAGCTCAGCCGGAAAGGTAATTTATAAGGATCAATGATGTTTGCGGGTATTCGCAAACATATTGAGTCAACAGACTCAAAATGATAATGACAAGGAATGTTATTAAGACTACGAGACTTATGGGATTAACCATAATGCAAGCAAGCAAGAATTTCAAGAGCCAAGGCTCCAGAGGATTTTCGGAAGATCGAATAATATTTTGAAGACTTTTGTGAAACACATGAACAACTGGGGATAAGCGGATACTCGACAAGTGCAAGAGTTATCCATAGGGGTATTCAGGTGACAAGGAATTGCAAGACAGTAGGCACAAGATATTCTCGGATCAATAGAGAGAATTTCGGGGTATCTTGTAATAACAAGACCAACTGGGAATAAAAGTAAGAACGTCAAGTGTATGTATTTATCCATAGGGATATTTCGATGGTAGGGAATTGCAAAAGCAACGGACACAAAGTCTCAAAAGAGTTTCGGCGAGTAACTTCGAAATCTTCTGGTGCAGTCGGCGATCACCTGGACTGAAGGGGCTCTCCGGGAGAAAGTATTTTCGAGAACCTAAAGTCAGATTTTAGTAGAAATCGTTTAACCCGAGTAGAAGAGAGTTTAGAGTCCCAGAGTAAAGGTCGAGGAGTAAAAGATCCTACTACAACCCAATGGCGACGTGGGCCCATGGGCCGCACAGCCATGTTAGTAAAAGTTTTGTAAAGTCTAGACTCGACTTCGGCCAAGGAGTTGGAAGGGGGATTCCTACAGGCAGTCGGCTCTGATACCAACTTGTGACGCCCCCGATTTGATCGTACACTAATCATGCACGCAAATGTGTACGATCAAGATCAGGAACTCACGGGAAGATATCACAACACAACTCTACAAATAAAATAAGTCATACAAGCATCATAATACAAGCCAGGGCCTCGAGGGCTCGAATACAAATGCTCGATCATAGACGAGTCAGCGGAAGCAACAATATCTGAGTACAGACATAAGTTAAACAAGTTGCCTTAAGAAGGCTAGCACAAACTGGGATACAGATCGAAAGAGGCGCAGGCCTCCTGCCTGGGATCCTCCTAAACTACTCCAGGTCGTCGTCAGCGGGCTGCACGTAGTAGAGGCACCTCCGGTGTAGTAGGGGTCGTCGTCGACGGTGGCGTCTGGCTCCTGAACTCCAGCATCTGGTTGCGACAACCAGGAAGAAAGGAATAGGGGAAAAAA
>NW_021304457.1:0-1558 GCF_002162155.2 Triticum dicoccoides
CTTCATTCCATATGTGTCCCGAGCACACCAAGCCACTGATTGATTTGTTCAAGGAGAAGAAGTTCCTTCATAAGAGCTAATCATATGACTTATGCAAGGACTTCGTTATCCACGGTGATGGTTCCCAACCAGAACTCGGTAGTGTTTTATTGTAAGACTACCATGTGATCATGTTTGTCTGAGACAACATGTTCACACGTGCGTAGCAGAACCAGCTCATGTTTTGGAGCTTGCTATCGTAGTTCATTCCCCGAGAATCTCGCAACGTCATCTCGTCGAATTGTGTTGCAAACTTTCATTTTTCTTCCTAGACTCGATGAGTCTGGAATATCCTAACACCAACCAGATCTGAATCTCAGGCAGATATGATGGTTGGAACATTTTCCAAGAACTATAATATTGGTCCCTCGATAACCGGTAAAGTGGATGTCGTGGCCAACACACCCAACCGGAAGACCTATTATTATAATATCTTGATTGAGGAAGTTGGCCACCTCCCCATAGGGATTTCGTAGGATTTACTCCCTAGTTGCCCCTATGGATTTTGAGATCCCGAAGTCCGACCTTTTTACTTGATGTTCTAGATACCAAACCATATCTATGAATGGGTTACACTAGCACATCAAGGAGAACATTAGAAGCGGAGTGCTAAATGTCTCTCGGTCGATCATCCAGATTTTTATTTCCTTGGCCTCGCTAAGGTGAAATCTGAGAAGGTGTTATCTTCCTTTGCATCTGCATCGTCCATCGTTGTTCATCATGGTGGTATGTTGTGTTGCCAGGATCCTTGACACGGATGTTGGTAAAACCTTGATGAATATGGAAATGCTCAAGTTCTTGAGAGCACGCACAAGCGCTAGGTGTTATCATCAGCACTAACTGGGTTTGCTCTCAGTTTCCTCGGCAATGCTATGATCTTTTCAAACAGTGAATTCACTCTCTGTTGTTGGGTTCTTTCCCAGTTACCAGAATCATTCCCAGCATTTGCATTTTGTTCCTAGCTTGCACCGCCAATGTGCCATTCTACCATGGGTCTCTTCCATCTCCGGTGATAAGCAAATTCATCCATTACGTTATCTTCAACAAGGTAATCCACATCATCCAAGTCCAAGTATGCCATTCTACCGACCCCGCCAATCGATTGCTGTGATTCGCCTTCGGATGATATAGAGAGTCTCAATGATCTCTATATCAAAGGTAATTCTTTTTGCCACTTAAGGAAATAACCTACGAATCACCCTCCTCCAGGATGTTTCGTCGTGGTATCATGGCAACTCTACTCCTCGCTACGTTGACAATCGTTTACCACCTTCTTAGGTGTGGAATTGTTGTCTACCTAGTGAACCTCGTCACCTGCTCCACTCCATCCCTCTAGAGGTATGCTTCGTCTCTCAGCTCGAGAGATGTTGCTATGTCACATTCCGGGAGTTAATCCTGAGTTGTTCGACCTTCGAGAAGACCGATCCTTCCAGAGTTTTCCTTTCCTCTTCTTGTCATGATTAGCTGGAGTTCTCAGAGCAAGACGACAAGACAAAGATGGTGTTCAAATCAACGTTCA
>NW_021304458.1:0-710 GCF_002162155.2 Triticum dicoccoides
ACATATGCAAACTAAGAAGTTAATTTGAGCTCAGATTGCATATAAATCAAATAAACTACCACATATAATTACTTCCAAACTAAAACCCACAAATCACTATACTTATAGAGCATTGCAAGAGCTAATCTAGCAATGAGAGATAAAAGGACAAAGTTGCTAACGTTTGTGATCACTTGGATGGACGGGGGGGGGGGCCTCAAATCTTGACAATTTTAGGCAAAATGAAGGATGAGCTCGAGCTTTGGGGAAGAACAGAGACGAGAAGGAAAGGGGAAGAACAGGGAGCTGGATCGCGTGCTGGACGAAGGGTTTATATAGGAAAACCTTTAGTCCCGGTTCATGACACAAACCGGGACTAAATGTGAGCTACTAGTACCGGTCCGTGCCATGAACCGGGACTAAAGGGCCTGGTGGGGCCCCAGCCTGACACCAGCCTGCCACTACCTCTTTAGTCCCGGTTCGTGCCACAAACCGAGACTAAAGGTTCAACACGAACCGGGATTAATGATGCCCGCCCGCCTAGCCGTTGAAACCGGTACTAATGGTCACATTAGTGCTGGTCCGTAATTTAAACGGAACTAATGAGGTGAACATAGGGTTGTTTTTCTACTAGTGAAAGTAGAAGGGCCAGGTCATGATGCGAGCACAGCGGGCCGGTAGCAGCGTATGCGTGGCCATGATCCTAACGACGTGGGGTGGCACGTCCGCCA
>NW_021304459.1:0-1057 GCF_002162155.2 Triticum dicoccoides
CGGCCTTCCCCCGACCTTCCCGGCGCCGCCCCGGCCTCTCCCCGCTGCTCCGGCTGCCTCCACCGGCTCCGGCGAGCCGTCTCCGGCGAACTCGCGCGGGTGCTACAGTGCTGCTACAGTAACCGCCAGATCTGGAAACCCTAGATCCGGTTGACTTTCCCTCTCCCCCTTATTTTTTCGTGCTAACTTTGGTTGCTCGTATCTCCGCGATCGTAGCTCCGTTTTGGGCGTATGATATATCAAAATCTTCGCCTCGACATGTACATCATTTCATTCCATTGCATCATTTGCATTTGAGGTCAGCTTGTTGCCCAAAATGCTGTTAGAAGGAGGCTTCGTGAGTTAAATTGCAGATCCGTTAGTTCATCATGCATTTTTGTCATTTTTGCCATGTTTAATTCGTGCATGATATGCCTGTGCCCCTTTGGGATGAATTGTTAAGCATTTTGTCTTCTTTCCAGTGGTGCCACCCATGCATTTTTAGGATGTGTGTGTTGTCTTGTGCAAGCTTGCGAAGAGAGGTACCTGAGATTGCTGATTTCAGAGACTTAGTGATTTTCACTAAGTCTGGGATATTTTAGTTCGTGATGCTATATGTCCAGCTTGTTTCCTAGTGATCCGTGCCTCTTTTGAGGATGATCAGTAAGGGAGTTTTGATATTTATGTTATGCTCTATCCATCCATGTCTTTGTTTGCATTTGTGTAGTGCTCTAGGTTGACTCAATCGAGCTCAACTTTTGCTTCGTTGTTAATCTGGGCAGATCGTCAACTTGGTTGCGATTTTGCCGATGCTACCGTTAGTGTTCCATGCATGCTATGCCTTCGTTCTTGCCATGTGTAGCTAGCACTTTGTGCCTTCTTGCTGGTTATATGCTTTCCTTGCCATGACTTGCACCGTAGTGAGTGCATCGAGCTCGTTTACATGCCTTCGTGAGTTATATTTCAGCGTGTCTCAGTTTTCACTGTGTGAAAACTGATTGTGTTCGAGCTATGTTCGTGAGCTCGGTAGAGTATTTTGTGAACCCTTTTGGCCCCAGGTCACTTTGGGTGTTTTTTT
>NW_021304460.1:0-1323 GCF_002162155.2 Triticum dicoccoides
AGAGTGACATGTATGAAAAATAATGCATGGTGGCTTTGCCACAAATACGATGTCAACTACATGATCATGCAATGGCAATATGACAAAGGTAAAGTATGTCATGATGATGATCGGAACGGTGGAAAGTTGCATGGCAATATATCTCGGAATGGCTATGGAAATGCCATAATAGGTAGGTATGGTGGCTGTTTTCAGGAAGATATAAGGAGGTTTATGTGTGATAGAGCGTATCGTATCACGGGGTTTGGATGCTGATAACCCACAAGTATAGGGGATCGCAACAGTTTTTGAGGGTAGAGTATTCAACCCAAAAATATTGATTCGACACAAGGGGAGCCAAAGAATATTCTCAAGTATTAGCAGCTGAGTTGTCAATTCAACCACACCTGGAAACTTAGTATCTGCAGCAAAGTGTTTAGTAACACAGTAATATGATAGTGGTGGTAATGGTAACAAAAGTAAAGACAACAAAAGTAAATATTTTTGGTATTTTGTAGTGATTGTAACAGTAACAGCGGAAAACTAAATAAGCGAAGACTAGTATATGGAAAGCTTGTAGGCACCGGATCAGTAATGGATAATTATGCCGGATGCGGTTCGTCATGTAATAGTCATAACATAGGGTGACACAGAACTAGCTCCAATTCATCAATGTAATGTAGGCATGTATTCCGAATATAGTCATACGTGCTTATGGAAAAGAACTTGCATGACATCTTTTGTCCTACCCTCCCGTGGCAGCGGGGTCCTATTGGAAACTAAGGGATATTAAGGCCTCCTTTTAATAGAGAACCGAAACAAAGCATTAACACATAGTGAATACATGAACTCCTCAAAGTATGGTCATCACCGTGAGTGGTCCCGATTATTGTCACTTCGGGGTTGCCGGATCATAACACATAGTAGGTGACTATAGACTTGCAAGATAGGATCTAGAACACACATATATTCATGAAAACATAAGAGGTTCAGATCTGAAATCATGGCACTCGGGCCCTAGTGACAAGCATTAAGCATAGCAAAGTCATAGCAACATCAATTTCAGAACATAGTGGATACTAGGGATCAAACCCTAACAAAACTAACTCGATTACATGATAAATCTCATCCAACCCATCACCGTCCAGCAAGCCTATGATGGAATTACTCACGCACGGCGGTGAGCATCATGAAATTGGTGATGGAGGATGGTTGATGATGACGACGGCGATGAATCCCCCTCTCTGGAGCCCCGAACGGACTCTAGATCAACCCTCCCGAGAGAGATAAGGGCTTGGCGGCGGCTCCGTATCGTAAAACGCGATGGCTCTGATTTTTTTCTCC
>NW_021304461.1:0-2566 GCF_002162155.2 Triticum dicoccoides
GCGTTATAGCTAAGTTAGCTATAGCGCTTGTTACAAAAATGCACTACTGCTATAGGAAGTAGCTATCTATTTTCCTTTTCCTTTTCTATAGCGGGGCTCAACAAAACACGATGCTGCTATATTATCTATAGCACATGTCCTGAACAGACGCTACTACTATACATTTCTCTTTTATTTTTCTTTACATTTTCCTTTTTTCCTTTTTCATTTACTTTTTTATTTGTTCTTCATTTTATTTTATTTTCATTAGCAGTAGCGCTTTTCTTAGAAAACGCGCTGCTACAGTAAGCCTAGCGGTAGCACGTTTTTTTCAAGATCACTACGACTATTCCTAGCATACTCGCAACCGTGTGGGAATTTTAGTAGTAGCGTGTTCTGCAATAGAGGCGCTACTGCTACACTCATATCTATAGCATGGTTTGTTTACACGCGCAACAGGTAAGTAGCAGTATCGCTTGCTTTTAACAGGCGCTATTGGTAAGATTCTAGGTATAAGGTTTTTCCTAGTAGTGTGTAGTAGTACAGTAGTACAACAACACAGATTGACAAAGTACTAATTGAATTTCAATTAGCTTCGGTTTGCCTACATGTAATTCAGTTAGTACATGGCTCGTACGCTCCTAACTAGATTTATTAGGTTGTGGCAGGTACAGACTTTTTTGGGTATACGTGAGAAATATATATGCTAGACTGCACACTCCACAAATCTCCACGTCAGAATATCCACGTTTTAGACAGGTATAAATCTTAAAAAATTTATATTGATTCCTCGGGCAAAATTTAATACTGACTGAAGATAGGTACTTGTATAATTAGTACAATTGCAAAAAAAAATTATATAATTAGTACAATATCAAACAGATCAACCATTAATTGCATTCATTGTGATTAGATTTTAGAGATCTGGTTCGATCCTCCCTCCATCAACGATGATTCTTCGGAGTAGGCAGGTAACTTTTGATCTCTCTCTCTATATATATGTAAGCTAATGAGTTAATATTATACCCGCACAAGGCAGGCAAATCAGCTCCTTACGGAATTCTTCTCTGTTGTTGTCGCACGAGCCATGAAGACGGCTTTCTCTTCTTCTGCCATGGCACCAGCCATGGCAATCCTAGCTACCTTATTCATATGCTGCTCCCTGACATCCTCAGCCGCCGTCCAATGTGAGTATGTACTCAATTAATCTGTGATGTACTGTAGTAGCATTGTGGCAGTAATGTATACTATGGTCAGATTTATGCACGTTTTGTGTATACTCTATTAACCTATGATGTTCATGCAGCTCATACGGAAGGAAACCATGTTGGAGTGAGTCCTCCGGCGCCGTGGGCAGCGCCGGGCCCACATAATCAAGGTCATGGACGCTCCAGCACCCCACTGCCAGTGCCGCACCGCAAGTACTTACAGTTACAGCAGGCTGTTCTTCAAGTGCCACTGATGCCATGAATTATCTTGCACAAGTCTTGCAAACTTCATCACTTTAATTTTTTTAGTGCACTGTGGTGCCAGTGCCACTAAAATGTTCCTAGAGTTCAGAAATAAGTATGGTAGTGGTTGTACCCTTTTCTACAATTATGAACTTTAAAATTATATTTACATGATAATCCTATGGAACCGCCTCGCACCACTGCAGTCATCTAAAAGATGCTTTATGGCGCAGTCCACAAGAGTGTTCTTTCTATGCTCATGTGCACCAACATCTGTTTATATTTTTGGCTGTTTCCAGTATACCAGAAAATTATGAAAATAATTCTGAACACCATAATAAATCTATATCGACCTGTAAAAATTCAAGTTCATATGTTCTGTCGTTTGTGACAAACAAATAAAATAGAAGATTCAGTGAATTCTTAACTTGAATAAATATTAGCTAACAAATATGACTCAACACAAATATGGATGGTTAGATAGTGGGGTGTAGGTCCATCGGGGTTTAGCCACACCCTTTCTTATATATCAGGATCACTTGGGCGGATGGTATCCCTCACCTGACGATGAATTGCAATATTACATTATGTCTAAATAACACTTGCCTCCTATGATGACGACACTTGTACCACACTACAAAACCGTTTGGCTATGTATTGTGACCGTCCCCGAAATATATGAAGAACAGCCAATGTAGCATGTGCAATTTATTTATTGAAGGGTAATAATGGAATGTGAAATCCTTAGGTCACACTCCTGTTGTTGTTGTCACACCTTAGGTTACTGATATCTCCAATAGAGTATTGAAACAAGTAGTGGATATGGTTTTATTGTCTTTTATAGGAAAGTTTATGGTGCAGGAATATACAATTCAGGTGTCTGTATTTTGAAAAACCACAAGGCGCAAGAATAAATGAACACATGGTAGGCACATTTGGAAGGTAGGACTCTCAAATATAATAGTAGTAAAATTGCAGGACGAATGTCATGGCATGTTAGATCCTACAAAAAACTCATTTTGGATGGTGCACAAGAGAATAAAGAGAATTTCAGAGATTGGATATTACTTGATTAGTAAGAGAGAATAGTTAGTGGAAGACATAAGATGCATCGAAACATTCAAAGGATTTTTTTT
>NW_021304462.1:0-1446 GCF_002162155.2 Triticum dicoccoides
ATTCAGATTCGGACTGCACAGACATACCTGACTCAAAACGCCAACAACTTTTTCATACGGACTCCGAATTGGGTGATTCTTTTTTTGTTGGAAACTAGATTTCGTGCTATTTCCAACCCAATTGGATTCACCTTCAAATTCGTCCGGAGCGTTGAGTTACGGACGAAACAATCTGACGTTGCAGCAGAATCCGAGTCAAACTACAAGCCCAAAGGTGTTGCATCACCTCCACTTGGGCCCTTGAGCCTTGTACGACCTAGGGTTAGTTTTAGGCTGCCTTGGGACGTCCTCCCACCTCCTTGGCCGCCACCCCTTGCTCCTATATAAGTAGATCCATCTAGTAGCTTTTTCCTCGGGATTTGTTTAGTTAAAAGTTAGCCATTGCAACTTCGTGTACTTCGTTTGTGCCCAACGACCAGACTAAGACCACTTACGGATCCCCACCATTATCAATACCTCATATATATTTGCAATATTCAGATTGCTTTATCATATTCTTACTCGTTCTTCGATTGCTTGCAGGAATAGACCTTCGTGGTCAGGCTGACCGTGCTTCCGGCATCGTCAGTAACCTCAGGAGATTGGTTTAGCGATTGCTAAGGTGCAACGTCGTGCACGTTTGTAGTCGGATCGTCAAAGTCGTCTCCACCAAATCGATAGTTATCATCTCATCGAAAGATCGGGACACCCTCGCCTCTATCACCGAGCTCCACTATAAGCTTTACTTGTGTAGGTGTGAGAATCGACAAGGATCGGTACCAATAGTGCTATTTCATTGTCCACATTTGAGTGAACTTGATTCATCTTCAACTTTGGTCAAAGGTACATTGGTATTAGTTCTTCTCTTTCTCCCACTCATATGTGCTCTAGTCTTGTGATGGATAGGCAAGGCATTTCCTCTCCGGTCTACGACAACAACGACGGCGTGAACAACTACATCTCCAAAGCGTCCATCTTCGATCTACAACGACAAATGCAAGGCGCACAATCAAGATTGCAAGAGCGCATTGAGAACATCTCCATCGACATTTTCCACTCCGAAGCAAGGAAAAGGGACTACATCGACAACAAGCTTGCCGCACAAAAGGAGGAGCAAGATGCGAGGATGGAAGAGATTCGGGCCTTGATCAAGTCTTCTTCCACTTCATCATCCTCAAGACAATGACGTTCAAGCCACAAGTCTTCGGAGCGCGAAAAAGATGCAAGTGCAAATCGTCCTCGTCCACATCTACATGGCGACCACCATCACGTTCGTGATCAACATCGTCATGAAGGGCAAATCACCTCCAAGCAACATGTGCACGACGACGACGAAGGACATCTACTACGAGCTCAAGCACGACAACGACATCATCATCATGAAGATGCTCCACGAGCGCAAATGCACAAGTCCCAACAAGACCTACTTCATGCCAAGTCGACACTTCAAGAGCACAAAAGAAGACC
>NW_021304463.1:0-2402 GCF_002162155.2 Triticum dicoccoides
CAATGATGAAGCGTGCCATAATAAACGGAACAGTGGAAAGTTGCATGGCAATATATCTCGGAATGGATATGGAAATGCCATAATAGGTAGGTATGGTGGCTGTTTTGAGGAAGATATAAGGAGGTTTATGTGTGATAGAGCGTATCATATCACGGGGTTTGGATGCACCGGCGAAGTTTGCACCAACTCTCAATGTGAGAAAGGGCAATGCACGGTACCCAAGAGGCTAGCAAGGATGGAAGGGTGAGAGATGCGTATAATCCATGGACTCAACATTAGTCATAAAGAACTCACATACCTATTGCAAAAATCTACAAGTCATCAAAAACCTGGACACTATTCGCATGCTCCTAGGGGGATAGATTGGTAGGAAAGGACCATCGCTCGTCCCCGACCGCCACTCATAAGGAGGGCAATCAAATAACACCTCATGTTTCAAATTTGTTACATAACGTCTACCATACGTGCATGCTACGGGACTTGCAAACTTCAACACAAGTATTCCTCAAATTCATAACTACTCAACTAGCACGACTTTGATATTATTACCACCATATCTCAAAACAATCATCAAGCATCAAACTTCTCTTAGTATTCAACACACTCATAAGAAAGTTTTTACTATTCTTGGATGCCTAGCATATTAGGATTATTTAAGCAAATTACCATGCTATTTAAGACTCTCAAAATAATATAAGTGAATCATGAGAGTTCATCTATTTCTACAAAATAAAAACCACCATCATGCTCTAAAAGATATAAGTGGAGCACTAGAGCAAATGACAAACTACTCTGAAAGATATAAGTGAAGATCAATGAGTAGTCGAATAATTATGCAACTATGTGAAGAATCTCTAACATTTAATAATTTCAGATCTTGGTATTTTATTCAAGCAGAAAGCAAAGCAAAAGAAAATTACATTCTAAGAATAGAAAACATCATGTGAAGAAGCCAAAACTTAGGATCAACCGAAACTAACCGATAGTTGTTGAAGAAGAAAGGTGGGATGCTAGCCGGGGCATACCCAAGCTTAGAAGCTTGAGACTTCTTGAAATATTATCCTGGGATGCCTTGGGCATCCCCAATCTTGAGCTTTTGTGTCTCCCTAATTCCTCTCATATCACGGTCTCCCTAAATCTCAAAAGCTTCATCCACACAAAACTCAACAAGGACTCGTGAGATAAGTTAGTATAAACCATTGCCAAAACCTTATCATACTCTACTGTAGCAACTCACAAAAATTATTATTCAGCGTCGCATACTAAATGCCTCTGCATATTTAATAGTCCTATCCTCAAATAGAATCATTAAATAAGCAAACATATGCAAACAATGCAAACATAACAGCAATATGCCTAAACAGGATAGTCTGTAAAGAGTGCAGCAAGATTCATACTTCCATAACTCCAAAAATTATGAAAGAAAATTACCACTGTAGTAAATTTATCAGAGCTTAATATGCAAAGGGTGTCAACATTTTATCACATTCTTACTTTTCTAGGGAATTATTGCAACAGCGGTAAACTTTCTGTTTTCAAACAGCAACATGAAGACTTGTAACATAGGCATAGTAAAGACTATCAATGCCACTTTTATTGGAAAAAAAGATGCAAAACATTGTTCTAAATAACAGCTAGAAAGTACTAACAAAATAAATTTACGCTCCAAGAAAAACACATATCATTTGGTGAATAAAAATATAGCTCCAAGTAAAGTTACCGATGAACGAAGACGAAAGAGGGGATGCCTTCCGGGGCATCCCCAAGCTTAGGATCTTTGTTGTCCTTTAATATTACCTTGGGGTGCCTTGGGAATCCCCAAGATTAGGCTCTTGCCACTCCTTATTCCATAGTCCATCGAATCTTTACCCAAAACTTGAAAACTTCACAACACAAAACTTAACAGAAAACTCGTAAGCTCCGTTAGTATAAGAAAATAAATCACCACTTCAAGGTACTGTAATGAACTCATTATTTATTTATATTGGTATTAAAACTACTGTATTCCAACTTTTCTATGTTTCATAAACTTTATTAATAGCCATAGATTCATCAAAATAAGAAAACAACACATGAAAAACAGAATCTGTCAAAAACAGAACAGTCCGTAGTAATCTGGATCAAACGTATACTTCTGGAACTCATAAAATTCTCAAATAAATTTCGGGACGTGAGTAATTTGTCTATTAATCATCTTAAAAAAGAATTAACTCAATAGCACTTACCAAATAAAAATGGAAGCAATTCTCGTGAGCGCTAAAGTTTCTATTTTTTCAGCAAGATCAACAAGACTTTCCCCAAGTCTTCCCAACGGTTCTACTTGGCACAAGCACTAATTAAAAGAATAAAACCACATATAAACAGAGGCTATATGAATTATTTATTACTAAACAGGAAAAAAA
>NW_021304463.1:4701-5371 GCF_002162155.2 Triticum dicoccoides
GAGAGAGAGAGAGAGAGAGAGAGAGAGAGATCAAACACATAGCTACTGGTACATACCCTCAGCCCTGAGGGAGAACTACTCCCTCCTCGTCATGGAGAGCACCGGGATGATGAAGATGGTCACCGGAGAGGGATTCCCCCTCCGGCATGGTGCCAGAACGTGTTGGATATATGGCATAGAGGCAATCATGTATGATGATATTTCCTATGTGTTTATGAATAAAGATAGTCCTTGGACATTATCAATGATGTGTATCAGCAAGTACGTGACTTGTTTGTGGGACTATGCATTGTATGATGACTGTCCTAAAAGGTCCCTATTCGAAAGGGTTGCGTGGGCACGCAGCCAACTAGACTAGCATATGACACAGTCGATGGCTTGGTCTCACTAGCCATGCATTGGATGCTAACCGGATAATATGGACTTGGAAGGATCTGGTCGGATTCGACGTAGTCAGATCCGAGTCGAGATAAGGTTCGAATCGGAGAGACCCAACTATGAGACGCAATGATATGTCATCTGTGAGTCTCTAGTACAACATATGTTCTATGTCTTAAGACCTGAGATGACACATGTACTCGGGATGGTGATAGACTTGCTTTGGGCTGACCAAACACTACTCCGTAACTGGGTAGTTATAAAGGTAGGTTTCGGGTTTGTCCAGAACCAT
>NW_021304463.1:6582-9850 GCF_002162155.2 Triticum dicoccoides
CCCCCCCCTCCCGTGGACCGCCTTTTCAGTTTAAAAAAATTAAAAATAAATGATGGAAATGTCAAAAAAATAAAAGAAAATAAGTTTCCCATGTGATATGTGGTCTAGTTGTTGTGAAAATTTACAAATATGAATTTCGACTTTATTTGTGAAATCTCTCGAGAATTTGTAAAATGGGCATAACTTTTGTGTATGAACTCGGATGAAAAAGTTTTTTATATGAAAAATCATCTACTCGAAAAGTTACATCCGAATTTAATGGAGGAAACCCCGTTAAAAATTTTCAAAATCCCCAAAAACCTAACAGAAAGAAAGTTACAGGGCTTCTAAGATCCGGAGGCAAAAAAATTCAAAAAAATTCAAACTTACTAGTTGCGCACCGTATGCTAGGTGCGCCACTAGTAACAGAAAAAATTGGTTTTGAAAAAAAAATTGAATTATTTTTCAAAATATGATACGTAATATGATCGGGAAGTTTGAAATATTTTTTCAAAATTTCATCATACTCATGAACATGAACAAAGTCCTAGACATCAACAAGGTTTAATAGGATTGATATGATAGATATATCAACAAGTGCCTATGAAGTGAGGTGGTGTTGGGGTTGGATAGAACTATGACGTTAAGCGTGCTTGGGCTGGAGTATTGTGAGGATGGGTGACCTTTTGGGAAGTTTGACCACAGAGTGCGATTTGACCTAAGATTAAGCATAGTGACTCGAGATTAAGCCATAGTGACCCGAGATTAAGAAAAAAAATAAAAAATTGAATTTTTTTAAAAAAATGAAAAAATTTGAATTTTTTTTTAAAAAAATTGAAAAAAATTTATTACTAATGGCGCACTTCTATGTGGTGCGCCATTACTAAGTCAGATAGTAATGGCGCACCTCTAGGCATACTAATGGCGCACTACTGGTGCGCCATTAGTATCTGGTATACTAATGGCGCACGACTGGTGCACCATTAGTATCTGGTATACTAATGGCACACCAATGGTGCGCCATTAGTAAAAAATACTAGTGGCGTGATACTAATGGCGCACTAGGCAAAATTGGTGCGCCATTAGTAGGCCTTTTCCTAGTAGTGTGTACAGGTTCGCAAACCAGCTTCATAGTCTGCTTGGTGTTCGGCATGCCTTGCTAGAGGCCGCTACCAACCATGCAGTTCGGAGGTGATCCAAACTATGACCAAGCCGACTTGAACCTAAGGGGTCGCGCGCTTAAGGGAAGGAACCTACGAGGTCGGATCCGAGGACACTGGTCAGATTTGATCCGAACTGTATTCGGATTGTGGCCGAGTAGACTTATGGGCTTTAGGGTCCGTGCGAGGCCCAAGTGTTGAGCCCGTGAAGGACGCCTGTATATATAGTGGAGGTGCCGCACACTCACGCGGTTGATCACTTCGGTGCTGTCACTAGGGTTTGCATGTGTTGCGAATAGACACCTCCACTCGCCGCCGGTTGTGTGATCGGACCTAGCAGTCCATCGCACGACGTTCCTCCTGCACACGCGGATACCGTTAGAGGTGATGCACTTGCGCCGGTCTGGCGAACCGGTATGTGGGAACCGACCACCGGTTGTACGAGGGAGATCGGACGAGGAGGAGACGGTCCACGTGGACGCGCTGCCCCAACTCTTCTTCCGCTGCACGGCACTGCACATCTCGTGGTAACCAACTGTGATCCATCTCCTGTAGCATTTTCTTGGTTGTTCTAAATGTAGGAAATTTTACTTTGCAGTCGACGCACCCTACCATAGATCCCAACAGAACGGGTCTAGATTGGCTTTCGGTGGCTACGGAGGCTTCTGGCGGCGGAACTCCCGATCTATTGTGCTCCCCGATCGTTTTAGGGTATATGCATATGTATAGGCGGAAGAAGTACGTCAGGGGGGCCACGAGGGGCCCACGAGGGTGGAGGGCGCGCCCAGGAGGGTGGCGCCCCCCTGCCTCGTGGCCTCCTCGTAGATCCCCTAACGTGCACTCCAAGTCTTCTGGGCTTCTTCTGGTCCAAAAATAAGTTCCTTGAAGTTTCAGGTCAATTGGACTCTGTTTGGTTTTGCTTTTCTGCGATATTCTAAAACAAGGAAAAAACAGAAACTGGCACCGGGCTCTGGGTTAATAGGTTAGTCCCAAAAATCATATAAAAGTGGATAATAAAGCCCATAAACATCCAAAACAGAAGATAATATAGCATGGAGCAATCAAAAATTATAGATACATTGGAGACGTATCACCAGCCGGCTAAGAAACCGGCTGACCGAGACCAAGAAGCCGGTGAACTTCTGGATGTCGCGCAGCTGAGCCGGCTTGCGCATGCGCTCGATGGCTTTGATCTTCTCCGGGTTCTCCTCAATGCCGCACTATGAGATGAGGAAGCCGAGTAGCTTTCCGGCCGGGACGCCGAAAACGCATTTCTCCGGGTTGAGCTTGACCTTGTATTCGCACAGGTTGGCGAAGGTTTCCTTCAAATCGTCGAGGAGCGTGAGCTGCTGCTTGGTCTTCACCATGATGTCGTCCACGTAGACGTGGATGTTGCGGCCGAGTTGCGGCAGCAGGCATTTCTGCATGCAACACTGGAAGGTGGCGCCAGCGTTCTTGAAACCGAACGACAAGGTGATGTAGCAATACGCCCCGAAAGGCGTGATGAAGGATGTCTTCAAGGCATCGGCCGAGTCTAGTTTGATCTGATGATAGCCGGAGTAAGCATCCAGGAAGGATAGGAGCTCCCACCCGGCGGTGGAGTCGATGACTTGGTCGATCTGCGGGAGGGCGAACGGGTCTTTGGGGCAGGCCTTGTTCAGGATGGTGTAATCGATACACATGCGCCAGGTCTTGTTCTTCTTCAGGACGAGGACTGGGTTGGCCAGCCACTCGGGGTGAAACACTTCCATGATGAAGCCGGCTGCCAAGAGTTTGGCGACCTCTTCACCGATGGTCCTTCTTTTCTCTTCGGAAAAGCGTCGCAGGGGTTGACGGACAGGCTTGGCGTCCTTGCGGACGTGGAGTTTGTGCTCGGCGTACTTCCTCGGGATACCTAGCATGTCCTTGGGGGTCCATGCAAAAATATCCCGATTCTCATGGAGCAAGTCGAGGAGCTCACCTTCCTATTTGCTATCGAGGCAGGTGCCTACGACAACGTACTTGCTGCAGCTGGGATCCTCCGGGTTTAGCTTCACCTTCTTGGTCTCTTTGGAGGGATTGAACGCGGCTTCGTCGGACGGCTCCTTGATCGGGATCCGGGTGGCCGACGCCTCTTGGGCCAAGGCGAT
>NW_021304463.1:10103-14440 GCF_002162155.2 Triticum dicoccoides
GGTAGAGAATGTTGATACTGCTGCTGCCGTTGACGAGAACCCGGGAGAACTTGCACGTGCACCGGGGCGCAATGATGGTGGAGTCGAGGACGAGAGCGTAACCAGCCGCGTTCGGCATGATGGTCGGGTGGTCTTCCCGAGTCCAGGTGACCGGGCGCTCCGACCAATACATGTACTCTGTCTTAGTTGGGACGACGATGTTCACCTCCTACCTAAGGAGGCGCCCGCTGCGCTTGTCATTGCCGAGGCTGGTGAAGACTACGTAGGTCATGTTTTGGGCCGGGTAGGGGTCGTCACGCATCGCGCTGCTGTCGGAGGTGGTGGCGGAGGCGGAAGCGGCTGCCTTGCTCCCGGAGCCGGAGCTAGAAGCGACGGGATGTCGCCCCTGGCAATGGATTTGGTGATGGCGCACTGTCGAAGCGTGTGCGTAGACAGCCTCACGCCGCTGTGGTGCTTGCAGGGAGCGTCGAGCATCTCCTCGAAACTCATGGCGGGCTGCCATGCCATTTTGCCGGTGTTCCGGCATTTGGTGGCCGGGTCGGCCGTGGGCGCCTACTCGGCGGCTGCGACGAGTCGGTTGTCGTAGCATTGAGCCGGTTGATCGGCGCTTTGCGCTTGTTCTGCTGGTTGTGTTGCTGCCGGCTTCCCTCGCCGGTCGGCTTTGGAGGCGGCACTGGCTTTGCCTTGCCGGCTTCGTCCAGTGCCACCTGGATTTTCATGGCGGAGTCGGCGTTGGCATACTTGTCCGCCGTTACCATGAGCGCGGCCATAGTGGCCGGCTCGGAGCGTAAGAGCTTATGCTTGAGGAGGGTGCCGTCTCGGCACCCATTGATGAAGTATTGGATGGCTTGAACTTCGTGGACGCCTTCACAGCTGTTCTAGAGCTCGGTCCAGCGTGCAAGGTACTCGCGGCCGGTTTCCCCTGGCCTTGCACACAAATGGCGACCTGACTGGGGCGGCCGGGTCGCTTGTAGGTGCTAGTGAAGTTGCGCACGAAAGCTAGCTCGAAATCGACCACATGTTGATGCTGTCGGCCGGCAGACTATTCAACCAGGTGCGCACCAACCCCTGGAGCATGAGAGGCGCGTAGCGCATAGCGAGGCGGTGGTTGCCGCCGGCGATGCTGATGGCGGTGGTGTAGTCGGTGAGCCAGTCCTCCGTCTTCACATTGCCGTTGTGCTTGGGGGTGTCGCGGGGGAGCGTAAACCCTTTGGTGAAAAGCTCACCCCGGATGCGTGGCCCGAAGCACACCGGTCTGACGGGGCCGGTCTCCTCCAGCTCCTGGGAGAGGGCGAGTCGGTCGAGACTGTGACGAGCGTCGGTGTTGTCGATGTCGTGTGGACCGAGCCGGTCGGTGACTGCGCCGCGAGGCGCTGGCTCCCTGCACCCGGACGTAGGCCGGGTTGGAGCAGGGGATCTAGGCGGCACCAGGCCTCAGAAGCTGGCTCGTCCGCCAAGCCGCCAGCGGCCGTCAGGGCAGGATTGCGCTAGGTCTGGGTGTGGCCGGAGTGCGCCTCGCCGGGTGGCGAAGACGCCGTGTGCTAGAAATCGCCGGGTCCTGTGACACGAGTAGAGACGGATCCAGTCGGCTTGGCGAGTTGGTTGAGGCGGTCCTGCTGCGCGTTAGCCGCTGCAAGGAGGTCGTTCACCCTCTTGAGGCGATCCTGCAGCTCTTCGCCCACGAGCTGTTCCATGTCGGCCACGGCCGCCTGGGCGGCACGCATGTTCTTCGTGGGATTCTCGTAGATAGAAGGGAGTCGCACCACCCCGGGCTCGCACGTCAGCGACCCGGCTTGGCTCGGGAGCGGCAGGCGTGAAGCCGGAGGCGGCATTGCGCTCCAGCTGGGCGGAGTCGAGGCGACGCTGCATGGCGGCGAGCGTCTCGGTGAGGTCCAACAGGCACTGGCGATCGTCGTTGAGGCGAGTCCGGACCTCGGCGATGTTGGAAGCGTCGATGTCAGTGCCGATGCCGATGGGAACGCGGATGCTCTGTATCGTGGCGTGCAGCGGGTTGGGCGAGCCGGCCCTATCCTCCACAGCCTTAGCTTTGGTGGCCTTCCTTGCCGCACTCAACGATGAGGAGGCATCGATGTCGGTGACGAAAGCCTCCACGCAGAGGTCCGTCGCGCCGGCGGGAGCGCCGTCGCTGATGGAGAGCGGGGAGTCGGAAAAGCTAAGTACCTCGCGGGGTAACTCGTCATCCATCGGTGTGTCGGCGATGCGCGTCATGGCGAAGGAGGCGGCGAGCGCGTGGATGACGTCGTCTACCATCATGACGGGCTTGTCGGAGTCGGAGAGGATCCCCGTCTGAAGCATGCTCCCGGCCAGGACCTCAAGTCGCCCCATGATGGGCGCCAACTATCGTGGTGGGTGCACGGCAGATGCCATGGGATGGCTAAAGAGAGGAGGAGGCTCGAGGGCACTGGTGGGCTCCAGAGGCGAGGTCAGCATGAACGAGCGCGGGACGCAAGACATACCCAGGTTCAGGGCTCTTCGGAGAGATAACACCCCTAGTCCTGCCGAGTGTGGTTAATATGTAATAGTACAAAGTTGCTCCTAGAGCTGTATGGATGGAGAAGGAGGTCTGGCCAAGGCTTAGGCTGCTCCCTCTCCTCGGGTGTTGCCTTGTGTGTGATCGATTATGCGAATGAAGTGGGTTCCGCCCGTATGCGAGAGGGCTCCTGGGGGGGTTTATAGGTCAACCCCCCCCCCCAAAGTTACAAGGGTAATATTACAAGGCCGTAGGGCCGGGTTGTCAGTATCCAGGAACCCCGTGCTGCGACCCCCCGGTATCAGGGCACGCCGGGTTCTCCGGGCGCGGGCCCCATGCGCCTAGGGGGCACTGCGTGTTGTCTTGTCGATCGTCAAGGCATGGCCAGATTGAGTCGGCTACAGTGGTGCTCCGTCAGGTCGCCGCTTGCGGGCGTCATTGGTCATGTCGGGACACTGTTTCCACACCGGGCCTAGTCAGTGGGTAGGCGTAGGGCATTGTAGCCACGCCGGCCCTAGTTAGCGGGTAGGTGGAGGGCACTGTTGCCTCATCCGGCTGACCAGAGGCATGGGCGGGGTACTGTGGCATTGATCACTAGCTGGTGGACACTCATCCCATCGTACGGCTGGGATGGGAAGGCCGCTGACCCTTGGCCGGGTTTGGAGAACATGCCAAGGGCTGTGCTGGCTTGCTGGAGAAGTCTTGAGCTTGGTTGTTGGGGCCGAGTCGAGGAGCCTGGCCGGGTCGGCCTGCTTGGCCGTATCGAGCCACCTGGCCGAGTCAAGCAACTCGGTCGAGGTCGGGCCGGATTGAGGGGCGATGCTGGCCCCGTTGTTTTTGAAAAGGATCCGGGTTCCGTTGCCTACCTGGGGTTCATCCCCCCGACAGTGAATCTTGAAAAATTGAAGATATTTGGTCTCAAGAGTCATGATTGGCAAATATGGATTGAGCGGGTAATGCCAGTGATGTTGCGTGGCTTCATCCCTGAGGATGAATGACTAGTACTGGCAGAGATGAGCTATTTCTTTTGTGTTCTTTCTATGAAAGAACTATCGCCTGGCCTACTAGAAGAAATGGAAGAGTTGGTGCCAGAGTTGATCTGCAAGTTAGAGAAGATCTTTCTGCCGGGCTTCTTTAATCCAATGCAGCACTTGATTTTGCATCCCCCAACCGAGGCAAAATTGGTGGGGGGCGTGCAAAATCGTTGGTGCTACGCAACTGAGAGGATGCAGAAGACGCTTCGAGCAAAATGTAAAAATACACGTAGAATTGAAGCATCAATGGCCAAGGCATTCATTACTAAGAAGGTGGCAAACTTCGTGATAGCACACTATGAAGCCAAATATCGTCATTTGCATAATCCGAAGCCTTGGTACAATGCTGGCGGCCCTAAAAAGGGTGGATCCAACCTCATCCTATTCAAAGGGGATCTCGCACCAGCTGGTGCTTCTAATTCCTTAACGCTGGATGTCGAAGAATGGCGGACCATTTCGTTGTAAATCTTGAACAACCTAACAGAAGTGGGGCCATACATTGAGTAAGTTCTCGGTAAATTGTTTCGCAACTTATAATTCCTTTGAACTGCTCTTATTCCCGGATAAATTTGATACAATCGATACGTCGCCAAATTTTCGTATGGAGCGATGATCCAAAAGGATTCCGTCGAAGAGTATGAGCTTCTAGCAAAGCATGGAGGCGGTTATCCTGGTTTCATCTCTTGGTTCAAACAAACGGTAATTTCCATTAGACCCTTTCATTTATTCATCTAATTTGCAGCTAATGCAACAATCCCTTTCGTATTAAACTTGTACGCTAATTCAGAGTTTATGGACACTGAACTAAGACA
>NW_021304463.1:15221-20225 GCF_002162155.2 Triticum dicoccoides
TGATGATGATGATGATGAGCACGTCATTACTCATAGTGATGATGATGATGATGATGCATTTATTGATCCTGGAGCATTTATTGAATTCGACGATGCAGATTATTATTAGGTATTCATTTTTTATGTTGTACTTGATTTATATAGTTAATTGTACGATTGTATGATTTATATAGTTACCTGTATAATTTTCTTACTTTGTATGATTATTTGTTATTCATAGTGCCATGGTCTTGATATCCGTCCCTGTCGGCCCTCGCCCGCTTTATTATTTGGATGTGGTAAATTCTGTTTTATAACTATTGTTGCATTTCACATTTATGACAATTATGGCCATCAAGTTGACATAGAGATATTTTTACCTAGGAGGTATGTGAACCGGAAATTGCAACCGACCCTCTTGTCGAGAAGTTAAATTTAGTTGAAAAAGAAAATCAGTATTTGAAAGAAAAAATTAAAATAATTGAAGAAGAGAAGATGATATTGGAGTTGTATGTTGATGATGTCGTAGATGATCACAAGATGAATATGAATGCAATGTGCTTGAAGATGGATGCAATGCACTTGAAGATTAAGAAGATTAGAAAATATGCCATTAACAATGAGGCTTGGTATCATTATGCCTTTGGATCAATTGTTACCTTAATTGCGATCTTCATTGCATTTGTTGTGATGAGGGCTAGTGTTTTGCTTAACAAATGCATACTTAGCTTATTTTCCTCCTAAATGGCAAAATTACCTAACTTAGATAAAAAAATGAGCTATACTTATGTAGGTTGGCTCAAAATGGCATCATCACCTGGGTTAGCACAAAAATGATGTATACTTACCTTATTTTTTCTCCAAATTGACATAATAAGCTTAGTTGACCTATACTTAACCTAGGATAGTTGTAAAACGACCTATACTTAGCATTTATTCCTCCTAAATGACTTAATATGCTTAGTTAGCTAAAAAATGGCATAACTACCTATGATAGCTCAATCATGATCTATACTTAGCTTACCTAGTTCATTTATGACATAATTAGCTTACTTAGGTAAAAAAAATGGCACAATAACCTTGGTTTAGGTCCAAACTGTCATATAATTAGTTTATTTTCCTCCAAAATGACAAAATAACCTTACCTAGCTGCAAAATGACCGATTTTAACTAGGATAGCTCTAAAATGACCTACACTTACCATTTTGACCTCCAAAATGAATAAATATGCGTAGTTAGCTCAAAAATGGCATAACTACCTAGGTTAGCTCAAAAATGACCTATACTTAGCTTCTTTAGTTCATTTATGACAGACTTAGCATACTTAGGTCAAAAATGGCGTGATAATCTTTGTTACCTCCAAAATGACATAGACTTAGCTTATTTTCCTCGACAAAGACATAATAATCTTACTAAGCTCCAAAATGACCTATTTACCTAGCTTAGCTCTAAAATGACCTACACTTAGCATTTTTACCTAGCTTAGCTAAAAAAATGGCATTTTTACCTACCTTAGTTAGAATAAGAAGATAAAGAAGAGGTGAGGAGAAAAATAAAGAGAAGAAAAATTCTTCTTTTTCTTTTCTTTTTTTTCTTCTTCTTCTTCTTCTTCTTCTAGCTAGTCTTCTTCTTCTTCTTCTTCTTCTAACTTTATTCTTTCCCAATTTGTAGATTTGCTTTAGATGAGGAAGCTTGCATTGATGGAGTCTACTCTTCTCCTCATGCTTCCTTTTTGTTTTGATTTTGTAGGATGAACAATGTGAAACTTGCTACTTATATATGTATGTATGGATGAAACAATTGTATGCTGGTTGTTTGATATGTTGTCTAGCTATATATGTTGCATATGGACTTTTGATTTGGTATGTATATGTGTTGGATGATCATATCCATATGGCAGGGATATGATTTGGTATGTATATGTGTTGGTATGCTTGTTGAAAGTATTTTCAAATGTTTTTATATATCTGTGAAATTCTATGAAATTGATTGAATTTAAGAAAAAATAGAAAAATAACAGGGGCTATACAGGCACTTTACCGCCTGCTGGTGGACAACAAAGAGCTTTGCCATCAGCTAGTAGACGACAAAGCTGCCACGTTGAAAGTGCAACTAATCCCTGGGTGGTTTTGGTAATTCATAGCAACATATAGCTCATTGAACTAATATTCTTTCAAGTTAATCATTTCAGAAAGTTCAAAGATTGGCATGACATGGAGTAGAGATGTGGCCCCCTCAAAATGCTAAGGACATATATTGGCAAAAGCTCAAGACTATATTTTCATTTCAGTGATCCAAGATCACATTGAGTCTATAGGAAAAGCAAATACTATTAAAAGGGGATGAGGTGTTGCTTAATGGCTTGCTTGGTCAAAATGCTTAGTAATATGCTCCAAAAGCCCTCAACCACTTTCTCATTTCCACATATGTCCTAAACCTAAAGTCAAACTCGGCCCCACAGATTTGATCCATCCAGCGCCACCAAGTTCACTTGACACAACCATAGCCAGAAACCCTAATCAGTTCGGTCTCACTGATATGGGATTGCAAACTCTCTATTTCCCTTTGCAACGTTTCAGTCCAACCGAGATGAGTGATAGGTCCCACCGAGTTTGCAATACAAACTCTCTGTTTCCTTTTCGTAACGTTTTGGTCTCACCGAAATGAGCGATCGGTCCCACTGAGTTTGCCCTGACCAACTCTTTGTTTGCTTATTACTGAAATCGGTCTCACCGAGTTGAAGTAATCGGTTAAACAAAGATCAAGTTATGTCCTAAACCTAATGCATTGGTCCCACCGAGGTGATCTTATCAGTCCCACCGAAAAGCCTAACATTCATAAATTGAACCATATCGGTCTGACCGAGTTTCATTATGCGGTCCCACCAAGTTTGGTAAATTGTGGGTAACGGTTAGATTTTGTGTGGAGGCTATATATACCCCTCCACCCTCCTCTCCATTAGTGAGTGTCAGGACCCCGACTCGATGTCACATTGATCTAGCCGGTAACACCTCATATCACTTTGCGGCCTCACGCACGATATTCCCACGGGTGTCGCCTTACCTTTGCCCGGGACCGTTTGCGCCTTTTGGCACACGTATATGACAGTGTCGCTAGCATCCATATGATAAGGAGCCCGGGCTGACATGGCTAGTCGTAAACCCAAAGTGACACAGACTTACAGGGACAGGCATCCATGACCCAGCATCGAACGTGTCGGTCATCAGCGAGTGAATCCAGGCTGTAGCACTGGGCTAGCAGGACTCCGGTGAACCGGGCTATAGCGGGCTAACAGGACTCCGGTATTCATCGCGTGACATTTCCCCGAAGGGACAGACACAGGAACGAAGAAGGACACATGCCGGCCAGCCTAAGTGTTCTGGAGCAGTAGCAAGCTACCATGGCTCAGCGGAAACACTAGGAGACATTTCCCGATAAGAGAGGCTACTAAGGATAAACAACTAGATAGCCAGATCCCACACATATCAAGCATTTCAATAACATACACACAATATGCTCGATATGTGCAGATACAACATGGCATCACAACATGACTCTACGACTCAAGTATTTATTCATTAGGCTCCGAGGAGCGAGATATTACAAACAGGGGTCTCATGACCCAACAATCAGAGCATACAAATCAAAGCACAAGCGGAAGCTATCATGTCTGAGTACAGACATCTATAAATGAAAAAGGCTGAGAAGCCTGACTATCTACCAGATCCTGCCGAGGGCACAAGATCGTAGCTGAGGTAACAAGCTAAACGTCGAAGTCCACGCGAAACTACTAGTGAGACCGAAGTCTCTCTGCAAAACATAAAATAGGCAAACGTGAGTACAAATGTACCCAGCAAGACTTACATCAGAACTATCTACATATGCATCATTATCAACAAAGGGGATGGTGGGGTTTAACTGCAGCAAGCCAGCTTTGACTCGGTGGCTATCCTAAACTACGACTGCAATGTAACTCTTTTGAGGTGGCGCACACGAGTCCACATATTCACCATATCAATACACCACTATGGAACCGCTCTCGTCTCCCTACGAGAACGCCATCCATAGCACTCACGCTTATCTTGCGTATTTTTAGAGTATCCACTTTCACTTGTCTATGAACTGATATAAGCAACCCAGAAGTCCTCTTCCGCGGACACGGCTATTTGAATAGATGATGTTAACCCTGCAGGGGTGTACTTCTTCATACATGTTTCCACCACTTAGCGTCTGCACACGACATGTGCTCGGCAGACTTCAAGCGAAAGCCGACATGGGTGTAGACCACGACCTACCTAAACACCTAAGTCTCTAGTCCAGGTTTATCGCCTATTCGGGTTCCATCCATGAGGAGATCCGGCCGGAGTTTCGCTCACAGCCCCAAACGATGTGAACAGGGTTCCCGAGATACCAAACGGGCATCCGGTACACCGTGCCACGTACCTACCGCATCACAACCCACCCCTACGGTCAGCGCTGTCCACGGCCTCCAGTAAGCTACAAACACCAGAAACTACTTGCAACTCCTGGACAGAGGACTAGGGTGAATAAGAAGTCGAGCGGGGTCATATTTCAGGGCCCAATGTATGGTAGTAGCTGAATCATGGATCACAAACACAGAACTCAGTTCCTGAGGACGGCTGCAATGAGACAACCCACCATGTACTCCTACATGGCCTCTCACCGCTACCTTTACCAAATCGTGTTCACACACTTAGCTCACACACGGTAGGACATGTTCACACGCCTCTGATTCATCCCCGATGAATCAGACCTGACTCAACTCTAAGCAGTAGCAGGCATGACAAACAAACATGAATGAGTAGGCAAAACAGGGCTCAAACAACTCCTACTCATGCTAGTGGGTTTCATCTATTTACTGTGGCAATGACAGGTCATGCAAAGGATAAAGGGGTTCAGCTACCGCAGCAAGTAACAAATATGTCGTTGTTGTCCTAATGCAGTAAAAGAGAGCAGGAGCGAGAGAGTGGGATTTTATCGGAATGAACAAGGGGGTTTTGCTTG
>NW_021304464.1:0-1446 GCF_002162155.2 Triticum dicoccoides
ATTCAGATTCGGACTGCACAGACATACCTGACTCAAAACGCCAACAACTTTTTCATACGGACTCCGAATTGGGTGATTCTTTTTTTGTTGGAAACTAGATTTCGTGCTATTTCCAACCCAATTGGATTCACCTTCAAATTCGTCCGGAGCGTTGAGTTACGGACGAAACAATCTGACGTTGCAGCAGAATCCGAGTCAAACTACAAGCCCAAAGGTGTTGCATCACCTCCACTTGGGCCCTTGAGCCTTGTACGACCTAGGGTTAGTTTTAGGCTGCCTTGGGACGTCCTCCCACCTCCTTGGCCGCCACCCCTTGCTCCTATATAAGTAGATCCATCTAGTAGCTTTTTCCTCGGGATTTGTTTAGTTAAAAGTTAGCCATTGCAACTTCGTGTACTTCGTTTGTGCCCAACGACCAGACTAAGACCACTTACGGATCCCCACCATTATCAATACCTCATATATATTTGCAATATTCAGATTGCTTTATCATATTCTTACTCGTTCTTCGATTGCTTGCAGGAATAGACCTTCGTGGTCAGGCTGACCGTGCTTCCGGCATCGTCAGTAACCTCAGGAGATTGGTTTAGCGATTGCTAAGGCGCAACGTCGTGCACGTTTGTAGTCGGATCGTCAAAGTCGTCTCCACCAAATCGATAGTTATCATCTCATCGAAAGATCGGGACACCCTCGCCTCTATCACCGAGCTCCACTATAAGCTTTACTTGTGTAGGTGTGAGAATCGACAAGGATCGGTACCAATAGTGCTATTTCATTGTCCACATTTGAGTGAACTTGATTCATCTTCAACTTTGGTCAAAGGTACATTGGTATTAGTTCTTCTCTTTCTCCCACTCATATGTGCTCGAGTCTTGTGATGGATAGGCAAGGCATTTCCTCTCCGGTCTACGACAACAACGACGGCGTGAACAACTACATCTCCAAAGCGTCCATCTTCGATCTACAACGACAAATGCAAGGCGCACAATCAAGATTGCAAGAGCGCATTGAGAACATCTCCATCGACATTTTCCACTCCGAAGCAAGGAAAAGGGACTACATCGACAACAAGCTTGCCGCACAAAAGGAGGAGCAAGATGCGAGGATGGAAGAGATTCGGGCCTTGATCAAGTCTTCTTCCACTTCATCATCCTCAAGACAATGACGTTCAAGCCACAAGTCTTCGGAGCGCGAAAAAGATGCAAGTGCAAATCGTCCTCGTCCACATCTACATGGCGACCACCATCACGTTCGTGATCAACATCGTCATGAAGGGCAAATCACCTCCAAGCAACATGTGCACGACGACGACGAAGGACATCTACTACGAGCTCAAGCACGACAACGACATCATCATCATGAAGATGCTCCACGAGCGCAAATGCACAAGTCCCAACAAGACCTACTTCATGCCAAGTCGACACTTCAAGAGCACAAAAGAAGACC
>NW_021304465.1:0-1245 GCF_002162155.2 Triticum dicoccoides
GATTAGTAACGCGTGATCCTGATAGAAAGAAGAGATAGCCTAGTTCTTAATCCCCGTAGGAAAGATAAGATGACTCAGATCAGAAGGGCATGAGGTATAAGGAGTAAAAAGAGCCTTACGTTCCATCCCACAATCAATTCCCTTATGTAGCTAAAGAATTTCTAGACTCAACTTCGACCAGTTTGGCTTGGTAATCCTACAGGCAGTCAAGCTCTGATACCAACGCTGTCAGGACCCCGACTCAATGCCACATCGATCTAGCATGTAACACCTCATATCACTTTGCGGCCTCACGCACGGTATTCCCACGGGTGTCGTCTTACCTTTGCCCGGGACCGTTTGCGTCTTTTGGCACACGTATATGATAGTGTCGCTAGCATCCATATGATAAGGAGTCCGGGCTGACATGGCTAGTCGTAAACCCAAAGTGGCCCAAACTTACAAGGACAGGCATCCATGACCCAACATCGAACGTGTCGGTCATCAGCGAGTGAATCCAGGCTGTAGCACTGGGCTAGCAGGATTCCGGTGAACCGGGCTGTAGCGGGCTAACAGGACTCCGGTATTCATCGCGTGACATTTCCCCGAAGGGACAGACACAGGAACGAAGAAGGACACATGCCGGCCAGCCTAAGTGTCCCGGAGCAGTAGCAAGCTACCATGGCTCGGTGGAAACACTAGGAGACATTTCCCGGTAAGAGAGGCTACCAAGGATAAACAACTAGGTTGTCAGATCCCACACATACCAAGCATTTCAATAACATACACACAATATGCTCGATATGTGCGAATACAACATGGCATCACAACATGACTCTACAACTCAAGTATTTTAATCCATAGGCTCCGAGGAGCGAGATATTGCAAACATGGGTCTCATGACCCAACACTCAGAGCATACAAATCAAGCACAAGCGGAAGCTATCATGTCTGAGTACAGACATCTATAAATGAAAAAGGCTGAGAAGCCTGACTATCTACCAAATCCTGCCGAGGCACAAGATCGTAGCTGAGGTATCAAGCTAAACGTCGAAGTCCAAGCGGAACTACTAGTGAGACTGAAGTCTCTCTGCAAAACATAAAATAGGCAAACGTGAGTACAAATGTACCCAGCAAGACTTACATCAGAACTATCTACGTATGCATCATTATCAACAAAGGGGATGGTGGGGTTTAACTGCAGCAAGCCAGCTTTGACTCGGTGGCTATCCTGAACTACAACTGCAAGTAACTCTTTTGAGGTGG
>NW_021304466.1:0-892 GCF_002162155.2 Triticum dicoccoides
CGTGCTCCGGCGTGGTCAATAACCTCTCGGAGTTGGTTTAGCGATTGCTAAGGCGCGACGTCCTCGCACGTTCGTAGTCGGATCGTCAAAGTCGACTTCCACCAAAGCGAAATCCACCATCTCATCGAAAGACGGGACACCTCCGCCTCTATCAAGTGGTATCAGATTTCCAGGTTGCTCGGTGAGATTTTACAGTTTTTCGTAGTTTAGATCGAGTCTGTTCTTCATACCTATAGTCCACGAAAAAGCCACAAAAAAAATTAGGGTTAGTTCATCATATCCAAACCAATCTGAGCCTTGCATAATCTTTTTAGGGTTTTGCTTTGTTGAATTTGCGGTTGCATCGTCGTGTCTAGTTGCTGGTCTTAGAGTCTAGTCTTTTAGAGTTTCGAGTTCTGGTCATAAGTTGTCACGCCGCTGCCGCACCATCATCATCGCCCCTGCCATCTACCACCACTGATAGAGGCAGGGTGTCCCGATCTTTCGATGAGATGATAACTATCGATTTGGTGGAGACGACTTTGACGATCCGACTACAAACGTGCACGACGTTGCGCCTTAGCAATCGCTAAACCAACTCCGAGAGGTTATTGACCACGCCGGAGCACAATCAACCTGACCACGAAGGTCTATTCCTGCAAGCAATCGAAGAACAAGCAAGAATATGATAAAAGCAATCTGAATATTGCGAGTATATATGAAGTATTGATAAAGGTGGGGATCCGTAAGCGGTCTTGGTCTGGTCGTTGGACACAAACGAAGTACACGAAGTTGCAATGGCTAACTTTTAACTAAACAAATCCCCAGGAAAAGCTACTAGATGGATCTACTTATATAGGAGCAAGGGGTGGCGGCCAAGGAGGTGGGAGGACGTCCCAAGGCAGCCTAAAAC
>NW_021304467.1:0-959 GCF_002162155.2 Triticum dicoccoides
AAAGATAAACAACTAGATAGTCAGACCCCACACATACCAAGCATTTCAATCATACACACAATATGCTCGATATGTGCAAATACAACGAAGCATCACAACATGACTCTATGACACAAGTACTTTATTTAAGGCTCAGTGAGCCATACATAACATACACAAAGGTACGGGTCTCACGACCCCACATACAAGTCATACAGTCATACAAACCAGCAGCGGAAGTAACTTGTCTGAGTACAGACAACTAGTAAAATAAAAGAGGCTTGGAAAGCCTAGCTATACTACGTGGTCCTTCACAAGCTCAGGGTCACCACCTGGGTCTTTAGCCTACTCGTTGATGTCAACGTCTACATAGAACCCATCAGAAGGGGTTGCAGCGTCTTCTGTAAAAATGTAGATTATAGCAACATGAGTACAAAGGTACTCAGCAAGACTTACATCAGATCCTACATACATGCATAGTATCAAGAAGGGTTGGTGGAGTTATTGCAGCAAGCCAGATTTGACTCTTGGCTAGACTATCCTACGATACTCCAACTTGAAATGGTTTTGCGCACACGAGTCCACTACTCACCACTTCAATACACTACCGAGGATCCGCCTCCGTCTTCCTACGGAAGAGCCATCCTCGGCACTCACACTTATCTTGAGGTTTTTAACAGTTTCCATTTACTTGTCTATGAACTGTATAGGCAACCAAGTAGTCCTTTACCGCGGACGCGGCTATTCGAATAGATCATGTTAACCCTGCAGGGGGTACTTCTTCATACACGCTCTCACCACTTACCGTCGTTTACACGACATGTACTCGGCAACCTTCAAGCGGAAGCCCAACGTGGGTGTCGGCCACGACCTACCTAATCACCTAAGCCTCCAGTCCAGGTTTATCGCCTATTCAGGTTCCATCCGCAGGGAGTCCGGCCGAGGTTTCCCATACGGCCCCGAACGATGTGAACAGGGTT
>NW_021304468.1:0-931 GCF_002162155.2 Triticum dicoccoides
TAGCTGGAATGCATAGCTTGTTAGCACGAAACACAAATCCATCGTTAACGACAAACTTGTTCCACATTCTTCCTTCTTTACAATTCTGCATTACATCTTTAAAATCAGCATCATGCACATATTGATCTTTGATGGTCTCCAAACCAAATATTTTGAAGTCAAGTTGTGAAAGCATAGTATAGCGACGAGACAATGCATCAGCAATAACATTTTCTTTTCCCTTCTTGTGTTTAATGACATAAGGGAAAGTCTCAATGAATTCAACCCATTTAGCATGTCTATGATTCAGTTTAGCTTGACTTTTAATATGTTTCAAAGATTCATGATCAGAATGTATAACAAACTCTTTGGGCCATAAATAATGTTGCCATGTTTCTAAAGTCCGAACAAGAGCATATAATTCTTTATCATAAGTAGAATAATTCAGACTAGGCCCACTCAATTTTTCAGAAAAGTATGCAACAGGTTTGCCATCTTGTAATAATACACCTCCTAATCCAATTCCACTAGCATCACATTCAAGCTCATAAGTCTTATTAAAATCAGGAAGTTGGAGTAAAGGAGCATGTGTCAACTTATCTTTCAATACCGTGAAGGCTTCTTCCTGTGCGGTACCCCAAACAAAAGGCACATCCTTCTTTGTAAGCTCGTTGAGAGGTGCAGCAATGGTGCTGAAATCTCTCACAAAACGCCTATAGAATCCAGCGAGGCCAAGAAAACTCCTCACTTGTGTGACCGTTTTGGGCTGCGGCCAACTCTCAATAGCTTCAATCTTGGCTTTGTCAACTTCAATTCCCTGTGGAGTAACAACATAGCCAAGAAAAGATACTCGGTCGGTGCAAAAGGTGCACTTCCCAAGGTTACCAAACAAACGTGCATCACGTAGAGCAATAAAAACAGCACGTAAATGTTCCAAATGTTCTTCCAAAGA
>NW_021304469.1:0-839 GCF_002162155.2 Triticum dicoccoides
TTGAACTAGCTCTATAGCCTAGTACAAAGAATTTTACACTAGAGTTGAACTAGCTCTATAAGCTAGTTCAAATAATTTTACACTAGAGTTGAACTAGCTCTATAGCCTAGTACAAATAATTTTACACTAGAGTTGAACTAGCTCTAGTTCAAATAATTTGACACTAGAGTTTAACTAGCTCTATAAGCTAGTTCAAATAATTTTACACTAGGGTTTAACTAGCTCTATAGCCTAATACAAATAATTTTACACTAGAGTTGAACTAGCTCTATAGCCTACTACAAATAATTTTACAATAGAGTTGAACTAGCTCTATAAGCTAGTTCAAATGATTTTACACTAGAGTTGAACTAGCTCTATAAGCTAGTTCAAATAATATTACACTAGAGTTGAACTAGCTCTATAGCCTACTACAAATAATTTTACAATAGAGTTGAACTAGCACTATAACCTAGTTCAAATAATTTTACACTAGAGTTGAACTAGCTCTATAGCCTAGTACAAATAACTTTACACTTGAGTTGAACTAACACTATAAGCTAGTTTAAATAATTTTACACTAGAGGTGAACTAGCTCTATATGCAAGTTGAAATAATTTTACACTAGAGTTGCACTAGCTCTATAGCCTAGTACAAATAATTTTACACTAGAGTTGAACTAGCTCTATAAGATAGTTCAAATAATTTGACACTAGAGTTGAACTAGCTCTATAGCCTAGTACATAGAATTTTACACTACAATTGAACTAGCTCTATAAGCTAGTTGAAATAATTTTACACTAGAGTTGAACTAGCTCTATAGCCTAGTACAAATAATTATACACTAGAGTTGAACTAGC
>NW_021304470.1:0-1349 GCF_002162155.2 Triticum dicoccoides
CTCCCTAGTTGCCCCTATGGATTTTTGTATTCCCGAAGTCCGACCTTTTACTTGATGTTCTAGATATCAAACCATATCTATGAATGGGTTACACTAGCACATCAAGGAGAACATTAGAAGCGGAGTGCTAAATGTCTTTCGGTCGATCATCCAGATTTTATTTCCTTGGCCTCGCTAAGATGAAATCTGAGAAGTGTTATCTTCCTTTGCATCTGCATCATCCATCATCATTCATCGTGGTAGCAAGTTGTGTTGCCAGGATCCTTGACACGGATATTGGTAAAACCCTGATGAATATGGAAATGCTCAAGTTCTTGAGAGCACGCACAAGCGCTACGTGTTATCATCGGCACTAACTGGGTTTGCTCTTAGTTTCCTCGGCAATGCTATGACCTATTCAAACAGTGAATTCACTCTCTATTGTTGGGTTCTTCCCCAGTTACCAGAATCATTCCCAGCATTTGCATTTTGTTCCTAGCCTGCACCGCCAATGTGTCATTCTACCATGGGTCTCTTTCATTTCCGGTGATAAGCAAATTCATCCATTACGTTGTCTTCAACAAGGTAATCCACATCATCCAAGTTTGAGTATGCCATTCTACCGACCCCCTCCAAATGATCGCTCGAGAATTGTCTTAGGCTGGTTTAAAGAGTTTCAATGATCTCTGAATCAAAAGTAATTCTTTTTGCCACTTAAGGGGATATCTCTATGAGTCACCTTCCCTAAGGTGTATCGTTATGGTATCATGGCAACTCAACTCCTCGCTACGTTGACAATCGTTTACCACCTTCTTAAGCGTGAAATTGTTGTCTACCTAGTGAACCTTCGTCATCCGTTTCTTTCCACCCCTCTTGATGTGTATCTCGTGTCTCAACCCGAGAGATGGTCCTATGTCTCATTCTGTGAGTTGTTCGATCTTCGAGAAGATCGACCCTTCTAGAGTCTCCTTCTTCCCTCCATGTCATGTTGACAGGATTTCTCAGAGCAGGACTTCAAGACAATGATGGTGTTCAAATCAACGTTCATTTGAAGTGCACCCTGGATCATGAAGATTATACTAGTTTGCGTTTTCCCTTCGTCTTACCCTACCCTTGAATCTCGGGTCGAGATTCTTGTTTAGTGGGGGTGAGTTGTCACATCCCTAGTTCTGGCCTGTCCTATGCCTGCTTCCATCTGAGCATCATGTTTAAATTTTTGAAACCTGAACTGAGGAATTTTGGAAGCCTCAAAAACTTAAATAAAAGAAGGGCAAAAACCCTTCAAATCTCATTCATTGCTCCAAAATGCTCTTCTTAAATGTTTGATAATTTTTGGTAAGGGTTCTGGTCCCAACCAAAATATTGAACAT
>NW_021304471.1:0-973 GCF_002162155.2 Triticum dicoccoides
AGGAGACGAAGGAGATTATGCGTCAAGTACAAGAGCTTCTCGACAAAGGTTATATACGCGAATCCCTTAGTCCTTGTGCTGTTCCTATTATTCTAGTGCCGAAAAAGGATGGTACATCACGTATGTGTGTTGATTGTAGAGGCATTAATAATATTACTATTCGTTATCGTCATCCTATTCCTAGGCTAGATGATATGCTTGATGAATTGAGTGGCTCTACAATATTCTCCAAAGTTGATTTGCGTAGTGGCTACCATCAAATTCGTATGAAATTGGGAGATGAATGGAAAACAGCATTTAAAACTAAGTTTGGATTATATGAGTGGTTAGTCATGCCTTTTGGGTTAACTAATGCACCTAGTACTTTCATGAGATTAATGAACGAAGTTTTACGTGCTTTCATTGGACGATTTGTGGTAGTTTACTTTGATGACATATTGAGTTATAGCAGATCTTTGGAAGAACATTTGGAACATTTACGTGTTGTTTTTATTGCTCTACGTGATGCACGTTTGTTTGGTAACCTTGGGAAGTGCACCTTTTGCACCGACTGAGTATCTTTTCTTGGCTATGTTGTTACTCCACAGGGAATTGAAGTTGATAAAGCCAAGATTGAAGCTATTGAGAGTTGGCCGCAGCCCAAAACGGTCACACACGTGAGGAGTTTTCTTGGCCTCGCTGGATTCTATAGGCGTTTTGTGAGAGATTTCAGCACCATTGCTGCACCTCTCAATGAGCTTACAAAGAAAGATGTGCCTTTTCTTTGGGGTACCGCACAGGAAGAAGCCTTCTCCGTATTGAAAGATAAGTTGACACATGCTCCTTTACTCCAACTTCCTGATTTTAATAAGACTTTTGAGCTTGAATGTGATGCTAGTGGAATTGGATTAGGAGGTGTGTTATTACAAGATGGCAAACCCGTTGCATACTTTTCTGAAAAATTGAGTGGGCCTAGTCTGAATTATTCTACTTA
>NW_021304472.1:0-1042 GCF_002162155.2 Triticum dicoccoides
GAATGATAACTGACGGCTGAGAATGAATAAACCTGAATTGATGGACTCCGGATGACAAACTGAGAAGACTCTTGAATATCTCCTGATGGGTGAAAAAGATTCTCAGAATCGAAAACAATTATGAGAGGATGGCAACAAGCTAGCACCATGAATCTTGAAGAGAATAGAGCAAGATTAAAGAGAAACTCTTCTTCGGTCTTCAAATGATGAGAATGACAACGAGAAACACCACCAAGAATTATTGAGGCACACCGGAAGAATCAAAAGCGAAGAGGTTGAGCCAACTATGAAAAGAATTTGAAAGATCTTGGAGAAAAGCATTTGACTAATGATAACTCATTCTTACGTCAAACTTGGAGAAGAATTTAGGATAGCTCTGGGAAAATAGAAGAGTCAGGTAAGATCCTCGGAAAAGACCTGTGGGTTAGGGCCCACTCAAAAGAACACCGTTGAAAAGATTTAAAAGAGATGTTGCACCGGTTGAATTAAATGACTTGAATGAGATAATAATCTCCAAATAGCTTGAACGAATGCAGAGTGGAAACACGAATCTTCGAGATATCTTGAGCACTCCAGAACAATTTAATAGCGAGAGATGGATGATTAAGAGGTGCACCGGCATAAGAAAAGCATTGGGAAAAAAAGGAGTATGCTTAATACCAAAGCTTGAATTAAATCCACCGGAGAAGAAAAGAACGAGGAATGACGAACTTGAAGCTCCATTAGAATCTTCATGAGAATCACCGGATAAGAACATTGACGGAAAAGAATGGAGAAACTTCCCATCAATAAAATGGATACTTGAAGAAGAAATCTTAGTCCTTGAAGAAAAAACAAAAGGGAGGGAGGGTGGGAAAAACAAAGGCAACTTGGAGACGGATGAAACAAACACCGTTGAGAAGAAGTGATAAATGATCTTGCAAATGTTGACGTGAACGGATCCACTTGAGGAGAGACACACCGGTTAAAAAAAAGGATTGACAAGACAGACTCGATGATCAAGAAGGATTAGTATTCACATAGGAATATGAGAACACCATTT
>NW_021304473.1:0-1175 GCF_002162155.2 Triticum dicoccoides
ACTACCACAAATCGTCCAATGAAAGCACGTAAAACTTCGTTCATTAATCTCATGAAAGTACTAGGTGCATTAGTTAACCCAAAAGGCATGACTAACCACTCATATAATCCAAACTTAGTTTTAAATGCTGTTTTCCATTCATCTCCCAATTTCATACGAATTTGATGGTAGCCACTACGCAAATCAATTTTGGAGAATATTGTAGAGCCACTCAATTCATCAAGCATATCATCTAGCCTAGGAATAGGATGACGATAACGAATAGTAATATTATTAATGCCTCTACAATCAACACACATACGTGATGTACCATCCTTTTTCGGCACTAGAATAATAGGAACAGCACAAGGACTAAGGGATTCGCGTATATAACCTTTGTCGAGAAGCTCTTGTACTTGACGCATAATCTCCTTCGTCTCCTCTGGATTGGTACGGTATGGTGCACGGTTTGGCAATGAAGCACCGGGAATTAAGTCAATCTGATGCTCAATCCCTCGAATAGGCAGTAATCCCGGTGGCACGTCTTGTGGAAAAATGTCAGCGAACTCCTGCAAAATGTTAGTGACAGCAGGAGGCAAATAGGAAGGCACGTCCTCGAATGAAAATAATGCCTCTTTGCACACAAAAGCATAGCAAACAGATTTGCTGAAATCTAGCTCATCAATATCAGATTTGGTGGCAAATAAACATGCACGTTTCAATTTAATTTCAGAAGCAACACTAGATGGTTTATTATTAGGCTTCATTTGTTGCTCAAATTCTTTTGCCACAATCTAATTTTCACTCTTATTCTTCTCCTGTTGTGCTTTATTAGCTCTATTAATATCATCTTTCAAAATGGAATCAGGAGTCATAGGAAGCAAAGTAATATTTTTATCCTTATGAACAAGAGTATAGTGATTGTTTCTACCATGGTGTACAGAATTTTTATCAAATTGCCATGGTCTACCAAGTAATAAGGAACATGCTTGCATAGGTACCACATCACAATCAACATAATCAGCATATGTAGAGATACTAAAATGCACACGAACAGTACGTGTTACCTTAACCTTGCCGCTGTTGTTGAACCATTGGATGTAGTAAGGATGTGGATGTGGTCTTGTGGTGAGAGAAAGCTTCTCCACCATCTCCATGCTAGCCAAGTTGTTGCAGCTCCCTCCGTCTATTATGAC
>NW_021304474.1:0-1338 GCF_002162155.2 Triticum dicoccoides
CTAAAAAAATCAGAAGAAAATGATAGAAACTTCAAAAAATAAAATCCTTCGAGAGGTAGTTATATTACTACATCTACTAGTTAGGAAAATTTGAAAACTACAATTTGGACATGTTTTGCAAAAAGTATAGGGAAAATGTAAAACGGCTATAACTTTTGCATACGATGTCGGAAAAAAACGTATAATATATCAAAAAATTCAGCACGAAAATCCGCATCCGATGGAGACTGCCTACGGCTTGTTTGGAATTTTTTAGAATCCTCAAATTCCAAAAGGAAAAAAAGATATGGTCAAATTTTAGTTTTTTTAAAAGAATTGGTTAAATCTGGTCAAACTACTTATTCAAGAAGTATTAATGTTACTACATAGTTATTCTAGAATATTAGTGTTACTTAATAATTATTTCAATTTTTTGAATTTTGGTCAAATCTGGTCAAACTATGGTCAAACTGTGGCCAAACTATGGTCAAACTTATTCAAGAAATATTAGCGTTACTAAATAATTACTGTTTTTTAGAATAATAGTTTCAAACTCAAACGGTGAAATGTGTGACTTCATGCTCAAGCTAAACTCCTGATGGTTAATAGGATTGACATCTTACTATTGTCAGGAAAACAACAAGTGCAGACTCGGAAACGAAGGAGAATAGAGCCCGAAAGTTAAGCGTGCTCGGGCTAGAGTAGTGAGAGGGATGGGTGACCGGTCGGGAAGTTAGATGATTTGGAATGAGTGATCCACGCTTGAGCAGTTAAGAGAGGTGATTAGAGACTAAATCATCAAATAATTCAAAAAAAATCGAAAAAAATTCAAAAAAAAATTCCAAAAAATTCAAAAAAAAACCTTTAGTACCGGTTGTTAACACCAACCGGTACTAAAGGTCCCTCATACCAGGGCGCGAGCTCACGCCACGTGGTGGCACTTTAGCGCCGGTTCGTGCCGAACCGGTACTAAAGGGGGGGGGGGGTTTAGTGCCCATCCTTTAATGCCGGTTATGGAACCGGCACCTAAAGGCCCTTACGAACCGGCGCTAAAGCTCTGTTTTCTACTAGTGGCTACTATCTATTGGTACCATGTCTGACATTTGCTGTCTTTTTGCACATCAGGTTTCTGTGTTTTGTGTTTTTGTGCTATATAACAAAGAGTATGCAGTTATGTGTCTGTAGTTCTTAGGGGGTGAGGGGGGCTGCAATGGGGGCTTGTGAGCTGGATGCACAATTGTCAGCAGTGACAAGCTTAGATTGGGGATGTGAAGAGGTGCATATGCATGATACATTCCAAATCACGGGCAGATACCTTGATTTGTTACAAGTGTGAGTAATCTCATTTGAATATATTGC
>NW_021304475.1:0-2661 GCF_002162155.2 Triticum dicoccoides
TTGATGTGTACCTTACTAGTGTTTATAGTAGCCCCTGAGTATTTGATACTTGTTCGGTTGCTAAGATTAGTAAATCGAAACAGGAGTTACATAATAAACAGAGACTAGTTGAGGGGAAGTGACGATGAGTGTTGGAAATAGTTCCAAGATTGATATGATCATCATCACACACTCCCTATATTTTCGAGATTAGTGTTAAACCTAAATAAATGTTATTTAGCGTTTGCGTTGAGCATGAATATGATTTGATCGTGTTTGTTGCGATACGGTTATTCATTTGAAGTTCAAGAATAATTGTTATTCTGTTTACATGAATAAGACCTTCGGTGGTTATACACCCAATGAAAATAGTTTGTTGGATCTCGACCGTAGTGATACACATATTCATAATATTGATGCCAAAAGATGCAAAGTTAATAATGATAGTGCAACTTATTTGTGGCACTGCCGTTTAGGTCATATCGGTGTAAAGCGCATGAAGAAACTCCATAAAGATGGATTTTCGGAATCACTTGGTTGTGAATCATTTGATGCTTGCGAACCGTGCCTTTTGGGCAAGATTACTAAAACTCCGTTCTCCGGAACAATGGAACAAGCTACTGACTTATTGGAAATAATACATACCGATGTATGCGATCCAATGAGTGTTGATGCTCGTGGCAAGTATCGTTATTTTCTGACCTTCACAAGATGATTTGAGCAGATATGGGTATATCTACTTGATGAAACATAAGTCTGAAATAGTTGAAAGGTTCAAAGAATTTCAGAGTGAAGTGGAAAAATCATCGTAACAAGAAAATAAAGTTTCTACGATCTGATCACGGAGACGAATATTTGAGTTACTAGTTTGGTCTTCAATTAAAACAAAGTGGAATAGTTTCACAGCTCATGCCACCTGGAACACCACAACATTATGGTGTGTCCGAACGTCGTAACCGCACTTTATTGGATATGGTGCGATCTATGATGTCTCTTATTGAGTTACCATTATCGTTTTGGGGTTATGCATTAGAGACAGCTGCATTCACGTTAAAAGGGCACCATCTAAATCCGTTGAGACGACACTATATGAACTGTGGTTTAGCAAGAAACCCAAGTTCTCGTTTCTTAAAGTTTGGAGTTGCGATGCTTATATGAAAAAGGTTTTCAACCTGATAAGCTCGAACCCAAATTGGAGAAGTGCATCTTCATAGAATACCCAAAAGGCAACTGTTGGGGACTCCTTCTATCACAAATCCAAAGGCAAAACATTCGTTGCTAAGAATGGATCCTTTCTAGAGAAGGAGTTTCTCTCGAAAGAAGTGAGTGGGAGGAAAGTAGAACTTGATGAGGTAACTGTACCTGCTCCCTTATTTGAAAGTAGTTCATCACAGAAATCTATTCCTGTGACTACTACACCAATTAGTGAGGAAGTTAATGATGATGATCATGAAACTTCAGATTAAGTTACTATAGAACCTCGTAGGTCTTCCAGAGTAAGATCCGCACCAGAGTGGTACGATAATCCTGTTCTAGAAGTTATGTTACTAGACCATGACGAACCGACGAACTATGAAGAAGCGATGGTGAGCCCAGATTCCGCAAAATGGCTTGAGGCCATGAGATCTGAGATAAGATCCATGCATGAAAACAAAGTATGGACTTTGATTGACTTGCCCAATGATCGGCGAGACATTGAGATTAAATGGATCTTCAAGAGGAAGACAGACGCTGATAGTGTTACTATCTACAAAGCTAGAATTGTCGCAAAAGGTTTTCGACAAGTTCAAGGTGTTGACTACGATGAGAGTTTTTCACTCGTATCTATGCTTAAGTCTGTCTGAATCATGTTAGCAATTGCCACATTTTATGAAATCTGGCAAATAGATGTCAAAACTGCATTCCTTAATGGATTTTTAAAGAAGAGTTGTATATGATGCAACCAGAAGGTTTTGTCGATCCGAAAGGTGCTAACAAAGTGTGCAAGCTCCAGCGATCCATTTATGGACTGGTGCAAGCATCTCGGAGTTGGAATAAACGCTTTGATAGTGTGATCAAAGCATATGGTTTTATACAGACTTTTGGTGAAGCCTGTATTTACAAGAAAGTGAGTGGGAGCACTATAGCATTTCTGATAAGTATATGTGAATGACATATTGTTGATCGGAAATAATGTAGAATTTTTCTGGAAAGCATAAAGGAGTATTTCAAAGGAGTTTCTCAAAGAAAGACCTTGGTGAAGCTGCTTACACATTGAGCATCAAAATCTATAGAGATAGATCAGGACGCTTGATAAGATTTTTCAATGAGTACATACCTTGACAAGATTTTGAAGTAGTTCAAAATGGAACAGTGAAAGAAAGAGTTCTTGCCTGTGTTGCAAGGTGTGAAGTTGAGTAAGACTCAAAACCCGACCATGGCAGAAAATAGAAAAGAATGAACAATCATTCCCTATGCCTCAGTCATAGGTTCTATAAAGTATGATATGTTGTGTACTAGACCTATTGTATACCTTGCTCTGAGTTTGGCAAAGGAATACAATTTTGATCTAAAAGTAGATCACTAGAACAGCGGTCAAGAATATCCTTAGTGAGGACTAAGGAGATGTTTCTCGATTATGGAGGTGATAAAAGAGCCAGTCGTAAAAAGTTACAACGATGCAAGCTTTTACACCAATCCAGA
>NW_021304476.1:0-7752 GCF_002162155.2 Triticum dicoccoides
CATCAAAGAAGTGACTTGGGCCTTGAGCTCTTTGATTTCCTCTACATGGTTAGTCTCAACACAAATACTAGAGAAAGTATAAGCTTCATCGTTAGAGCAACAAGGCAAGGAAAGCAATTCATCACAAGATGTACCAACATTGTGAGTAGATGAATTATAAGGACTAGCACATATCAATATAGCATTTTTGACTAGAAGTAGTGCTAGTATCCACATGAGGCTTACTAGATGTTACCTTAGCAAGCATGGCCTCATGAGCTATCTTTAGCACATTATGGGATACTAGAAGATCATCATGAGAGCTTGTGAGCTTTACATGATTTTCTTCCAACATCCCATAATTGCTAGATAGCAACTCGAGTTGAGCCCTTAGCTCAACATTCTCCTCCAATGTACCAACAGCGCTTGAAGCATCACTGGAACGGGCGCTAGGCGGGGAGAACCTTATTCCATCTTCAAGACGCCGCCGCCGCCTCGTCTTCTTGAGCATGGCACAGACCCTAAGAAAAGTTAGAAATGCACCTAAAAATGAAGCCCTCCCATCGGCAAGGGCCGGGATCCACCGCGCCTCCATTGTCCAAGGACCATAGGACACGAGGCGGATCGGCAGCGTCACCGGCGAGAAGCAGAGAAACCCTAGATAGAGTTCGTAGGAGGCAGTAGCGCATGAGTCGAGATAATCCTTCCATCACATTATTTGAACATGCATGGGGGCTGAAGTGGAGCGACTAGAGCATCCTTTTCCCTACTAAACCCAAATAAACTACCAGGTATGTGGAGTGGACATGTTTCAAACACACCCGCATTATTCTGTAGTACTTGCTTTTCAGAATGATGATTAGTTACCCCTTCCAATATTGTGCCATTTTTATCTATGGTGTTATCCTTCCATAAAGCCATGGCGGTTCTTCTTGATCTATACTCTCTCCTTTTCGGTTTATAGGGCTTAATTTAAAATTTTCTCCAACAAAGGTATACAATGAATGGTGGAATTAATTTCATAGTTTACAAAAGTACTTAATTAGTACTCTTGTTTTTTCTCAAAAAGTGATGCATGAAGTCCCTGCCCAGTGTTTGATTACCGGAGCCAGAAAGTAAGATTTGCTCCATGAACAGTGAAGAGAAGGAAACGGTTGGATAAGCCAAGCATGATAGAATGATAGCAATATGAAAATTCTGCCAACAAAAATATATTTATATTCAGTCAGCAGAAAAATGAATCTGGGTCAGTCATTTTTTGAGCCATTGTTCTGTGCTTCAAGATTCGTGCTCTTTGTTCTTTTCCATGTTGTCATGTTTTGGGCCAAATTTTCCACTGACTCGAGTACTGTGTTAATATAACATGTGGTGATATTTGATTAAATCTTATCTACTACTCCTACCTATGTACTCCCTCCGTTCAGAATTACTTATCGTGGAAATGGATGTATCTAGACGTATTTTAGTTCTAGATACATCCATTTCCGAGACAAGTAATTCCGAACGGAGGGAGTATCAAAATATAAGATGTGGTCACGCAGTGGCCGAGCCTGACGAAGTCGAGCACGCCGAAGCGTCGCGCGTAGGCAAAATTTCGTGTTTTGACCCTTTTGGCATACAAATTCAGGATCTGACCCCGGTTTGAAAAAATTTCAGGATTTGACCCTTTTTCTTACCGCCAGGGTCTCTGGCGGTTGGGTTACACAGCCTACCGCCAGGTGCCCTGGCGGTAGGGTACTTATCCACGTCAGCCTGACCAAACGGCTGCTGTTTCGTGCCGTCGACCCTACCGCCAGGACACTCGACGGTAGGGTGTGCAACCCTACCGCCAATGTCCATGGCGGTAAGTGCCGAACCGTTATAACCCCGCGGGGGCCGGCTCATGGGGCCCACCCACGAACCCAGCCCCCATCTTCTTCTCCCATGCCGCCTCCCGCAAGAACAGAGAGGGGAAGGCCTCTCTCATCCCCTCCACTCCCCCATCCGATCTTCTTCGTTTGTGAACGGTTTTTTCGGATTGAGATGGCTCCGAAACGAGAAAACTAAGCTCTCTCAATCCCTCCAATTCGTTTTAGTTAAGAAGCTGTCGATTCGACGCATTATTAGGCACAAGATGAACCCTATTTCATCTAGTAGATTTTGATTTTTGTTGTTTCTAGGTTTGTTTAATTAGGAGTAATATGATGTTTGATGTAGTTGAATATGATTTATGTGGTGATGTGGTTGAAGTTGACTATGATAGAGCCTATTTTATATAGTTGATGAACCCTAGTTCATGTTAATATTTTTTGAATTATTTATTGATGTTTGATGTGGTTAAATATGTTTGAATATGATTGATGAGTTGATGTGGTGATGTGGTTGAATATGTTGAATTTGTTAACTAGTTTGAGGATAGAACCTATTTGGCATAATATAAGGTGATGAGGTGATGTGGTTTGAAGATGAATATGTTGGTAATTTTTATATATGTTTTTACAATTGTTGAAATTGATTGGTTAATGTTCATATTCATAATAGGATAGAATAACTAGTTTGAAGATGAACCGCAGTTCATATTCATAATATTTTTTTACATTTGTTGAATATGATATGATTGATGTTAGTTGAACGGTTTAACATGATATGATTATATGTTCATAACAAAGTGTTCGTGTTTCAGGAGGCCCCCCATTGGTCCGGCGATCGGCACTAATTACACTATGCTTGACCCGGCATTCGATAACGGTCATCGCGCCCGTTACATCGAGAACAGAGTGGTAAATAGCACTGATCAACGTGTTGCATCATAATTTTGCCTTTTCAAAAGTTTTTTCTAACTATTTTCGTGTGCACATTGACAGATGCTTGCGCCCTTACGTATGACGGGTCACACCAAGGTCAAAGAGATGAACTACGACAACCGCTATGAGCCATATTACAGGAGAGCCGGGCTCTTGGGTTTCGTGCTCCAGTTCAAGCGTATGCCGCCGACGCTTGTCCACACGGCTCTCACAGCGTTGGTGGACCGTTGGCGGCCCGAGACGCACTCTTTCCATCTCCCATGTGGTGAGATGACGGTGACGCTCGAGGACTTCGCCATGATCACGGCCCTACCGATCAAGGGCCATGCTCTCATTGGGCGCGTGGATAGGAAGAACTGGCCGGACAGGGTTACCGCCCTCATCGGCGACTGCCCTCCCATCAAGAGTAACCGAACATCCGGTGTAGCACTGGCATGGCTCCTAGACCACCGGGCTGAATGCCCGCAAGATGCGGATCCGAGGACCGTGGAGCAGTATGCAAGGGCCTACCTGTGGTTTCTTCTCACATAGGTGGTCTTTCCTGACTGCTCGGGGGACAACGCCCTATGGATGTACCTGGACTTCCTGGCTGACTGGGATGCAGGGTACAGCTGGGGGTCTGCTGGCCTCGCGTACCTCTACCGCTCGGTAAGACGTCATACATCTCACCTATGTGTGTGGTTCTTTAAATTGCTTTAAATTGTGTCATCTGATCATCACTTGTTGTTTGCAGCTGGATGACGCAACGCAGAGGACCAAGAAAACATCTGGGATGTGTGGGTGTGTCTGGGCCCTCTCAATTTGGAGTTGGGAGCGGCTGCCAGTTGGTCGCCCTGAGAAACTGTCACGGACAGAGTGGACGGAGTATGGCAAGGATGGCGACCGTTCTTGATACCCTATTGTCGCCTATTCTTGGGACAAGGTTAAGGTCTTCTCGGGCAAGGGAAGTGCGATGTACAAGGCCTTCACCAACGAGCTGGACAACCTGACATCTTTTTAGGTATACCAATGAGTGAGATAGTTTTAAATGTTTATACTTTCACGGTTGCTAAACAATCTTTGTATAGGTTAACTGGTGGCCGTACCATGATAGAGATTGGGGGTTCGAGCTGAACGAGATGTGCGAGCGGGACCGCCTTCTCTTCCAGTGCATTGTCCCGCTGATATGCGTGTACGCTGTCGAATGGCACCTACCACAACGCGTGGCGACACAATTTGGCGTATTGCAACACACACCACCGGCAAGGCCCCACGACACTGGCGGTTACGACCTTCACAAGTATGTGCTGCCATCTCTTTACTGTGATTTCTTTAAGTTCGATGTTCTTATGGTCTTTTGTGTTTTTTTGCTTGTTATGTCCCTATGCAGGAAGAGCAGGCAGTATTCTCAGTCGATATTGGACTGGGCTGACGAGCACAAGTCTTTTGTGACAATGTGGGACGAGAGGACGTTCCGCAAAGATAAAGAGAGGTCAGGCATTTGCTGGAATGTGTATGAGAGGCACATGAATTGGTATGACGATGGAATCAAGTTTCGTCTGCGTCTGAGGCCACGATGGACGGAAGCGGACATGGCATCACTTCAGGAGGAGGAGGAGGACTCTGAGGATGAAGCATATAAGAGAAACCTCAGAGATATGCAAGGTGATTTTAGGGAGTATGCGCCCCTTATGAACAGAGTGGTAAGTTTTGTTGAAATGCATGTTAGAAATATGCCCTAGAGGCAATAATAAAAGTATTATTATATTTCATTGTTCATGATAATTGTCTTTTATTCATGCTATAACTGTATTATCCGGAAATCATAATACACGTGTGAATACATAGACCTCAATATGTCCCTAGTGAGCCTCTAGTTGACTAGCTCGTTGTGATCAACAGATAGTCATGATTTCTTGGCTATGGACATTGGATGTCGTTGATAACGGGATCACATCATTAGGAGAATGATGTGATGGACAAGACCCAATCCTAAGCATAGCACAAAGGTCGTTTAGTTCGTTTGCTAGAGCTTTGCCAATGTCAAGTATCTCTTCCTTAGACCATGAGATCGTGTAACTCCCGAATACCGTAGGAGTGCCTTGGGTGTATCAAACGTCACAACGTAACTGGGTGACTATAAAGGTGCATTACAGGTATCTCCGAAAGTAGCTGTTGGGTTGACACGGATCGAGACTGGGATTTGTCACTCCGTATGACGGAGAGGTATCTCTGGGCCCACTCGGTAATGCATCATCATAATGAGCTCAAGGTGACCAAAGTGTTGGCCACGAGATCATGCATTACGGTACGAGTAAAGTGACTTGCCGGTAACGAGATTGAACAAGGTATTGGGATACCGACGATCGAGTCTCGGGCAAGTAACGTACCGATTGACAAAGGGAATTGTATACAGGGTTTGATCGAATCCTCGACATCGTGGTTCATCCGATGACAACATCGAGAAGCATGTGGGAGCCAACATGGGTATCCAGATCTCGCTGTTGGTTATTGACCGGAGAACGTCTCGGTCATGTCTACATGTCTCCCGAACCCGTAGGGTCTACACACTTAAGGTTCGATGACGCTAGGGTTATAAAGGAAGTTTGTATGTGGTTACCGAATGTTGTTCGGAGTCCCGGATGAGATCCCGGACGTCACGAGGAGTTCCGGAATGGTCCGGAGGTAAAGATTTATATATGGGAAGTCCTATTTTGGCCACCGGAAAATGTTTGGGATTTTTCGGTATTGTACCGGGAAGGTTCTAGAAGGTTCCGGAGTGGGGCCCACCTGCATGGGGGGACCCACATGAACGTGAGTAGTGGGGGAAAGGCCCCACACCCCTGGTCAAGGCGCACCAAGATCCCCCCTTAGAAGGAATAAGATCATATCCCGAAGGGATAAGATCAAGATCCCTAAAAAGGGGGGATAACAATCGATGGGGAAGGAAATGATGGGATTTCTTTCCTCCCACCTTGGCCAACGCCCCAATGGACTTGGAGGGCAAGAAACCAGCCCCTCCACCCCTATATATAGTGGGGAGGCGCATGGGAGCTTAACACAAGCCAAGGCGCAGCCCCTCCCCTCCCCAACACCTCTCCTCCTCCGTATATGCTTGGCGAAGCCCTGTCGGAGTACTGCTGCACCAACTACACCACGCCGTCGTTCTCCCGTTGGAGCAATCTTCCTCAACCTCTCCTTCCCCCTTGCTGGATCAAGAAGGAGGAGACGTCTCCCATCCCGTACGTGTGTTGAACGCGGAGGTGCTGTCCGTTCAGCACTTGGACATCGGTGATCCGAATCACGTTCGAGTACGACTCCATCATCACCATCCCCTTGGCTAGCTTCCGCTCGTGATCTACAAGTGGTATGTAGATACAAACTCTCTCCCTTGACTCATTGCTTAGATTAACTCATAGATGGATCTTGGTGAAACCGTAGGAAAAATTTTAATTTTCTGCAACATTCCCCAACAGTGGCATCATGAGCTAGGTCTATGCGTAGTTCTCTTTGCACGAGTAGAACACAATTTTGTTGTGGGCGTGGATTTTGTCATCTTACTTGCCTCTACTAGTCTTTTCTTGCTTCGGCAGTATTGTGGGATGAAGCGGCCCGGACCAACCTTACACGTACGCTTACGTGAGACCGGTTCCACCGACTGGCATGCACTAGTTGCATAAGGTGGCTGGCGGGTGTCTGTCTCTCCCACTTTAGTTGGAGCGGATTCGATGAAAAGGGCCCTTATGAAGGGTAAATAGAAGTTGACAAAATCACATTGTGGTTATTCGTAGGTAAGAAAACGTTCTTGCTAGAACCCAATTGCAGCCACGTAAAAGATGCAACAACAATTAGAGGACGTCTAACTTGTTTTTGCAGCGATTCATCATGTGATGTGATATGGCCAGAAGTTGTGATGAATGATGAATTGTGATGTATGAGATCATGTTCTTTGTAATAGGATTCACGACTTGCATGTCGATGAGTATGACAACCGGCAGGAGCCATAGGAGTTGTCTTTATTTTTTGTATGACCTGCGTGTCATTGAAGAACGCCATGTAACTCACTTTACTTTATTGCTAAACGCGTTAGCATAGAAGTAGAATTAGTCGTTGGCGTGACAACTTCATGAAGACACGATGATGGAGATCATGATGATGGAGATCATGGTGTCAAGCCGGTGACAAGATGATCATGGAGCCCCGAAGATGAAGATCAATGGAGCTATATGATATTGGCCATATCATGTCACAACTATATAATTGCATGTGATGTTTATTATGTTTATGCATCTTGTTTACTTAGGACGACGGTAGTAAATAAGATGATCCCTTACAAAAATTTCAAGAAGTGTTCTCCCCTAACTGTGCATCGTTGCTACAGTTCGTCGCTTCTAAGCACCACGTGATGATCGGGTGTGATGGATTCTTACGTTCACATACAACGGGTGTAAGACAGTTTTACACAGCGAAAACACTTAGGGTTAACTTGACGAGCCTAGCATGTGCAGACATGGCCTCGGAACACGGAGACCGAAAGGTCGAACACGAGTCGTATGGAAGATACGATCAACATGAGAATGTTCACCGACGATGACTAGTCCGTCTCACGTGATGATCGGACACGGCCTAGTCGACTCGGATCGTGTAACACTTAGATGACTAAAGGGATGTCTAATCTGAGTGGGAGTTCATAATTTGATTAGAACTTAATTATCATGAACTTAGTCTAAAACCTCCCCTCTCCACGGGCTCCTGTTCAACCACCCCTCCACGGGCTACTGTTCATCCACCCCTCCACTGATTACTGTTCATCCAGCCCTCCACGGGGTCGTCCTGTTCATACAGCCCTCCACGGGGTCCTGTTCATCCAGCCCCAACCAGCTCAATCGATCGGGGTCCTGTTCATCCAGAGACAACGCCACGGGACGTGTTCATCCACTCCCACCGCTCACTGTTCATCCAACCCCCCCCCCTCCCGCAACGCTCACTGTTCATCCAGAGAGGCAGCATC
>NW_021304476.1:7898-10061 GCF_002162155.2 Triticum dicoccoides
TCGATCGGCTTCAGTTAGCAGTGGTAGCGAAGGAATCGCTCGATCGGGTTCAGTTAACAGCCATCGATCAATCGCTCGGGTTCAGTAACACGTAGCCTGCAGTGCAATCGCTCGGGTTCAGTTAGAGCCCAACGCCTCGCTCGGGTTCAGTTAGAGCCAACGCCTCGCACACACGCACGTACGTGTACGAGGCAAACGTGCATCGCTCGGCCCCCGACCATCCACCGTAACCGGGAACTCCCCGAAATTTTCCTCGCCCTCGCTTCTACCACGGTTTTTTCCGTCATGGACGGCCCAAAGAATGTCATGCAGCTGCGTCTCCGGCCTGCCCAGGACGAAAAGCCCATTTTCTGTCATGATTTTTTGTCATAGAAGTAGGAGCCCACCACATCTATGATGATACCGGGTTTTGTCACAATTATCGTCATAGAAGTGTCATATGTATGACAAATAAAAAATTCGTTCGGCCCAAAATGCCACAGATGTGTCTTTTTTTTGTAGTGATATGCGGTATTACCCAGCCGTCCTAAGTAAATTTGCATGTGCCACCTCTAAAAACTTTAAATAAATATCCTTTTTGTGTGTCGGGATTGTTCATAGAGCGACAGGAGGTAGTTGGTATCTTCCATGCTAAGCGGGTTATTCTCAGGATGGGTGTTTATTCACTCACCATTGCACGAGAAGGGGTGATAATAGGGATTCCCAGTCCCAAATTGCAAAATGAACTTAAAAATAATCAAACAAAAACTCCTATCGAGCAATAACCTTTACTTTATCGTTTGGGAACAGCTACTAGTGTGTTTAGCATGAAAGATATTGATAACTGATGGTCGCAAAGTAAACAAGAAGGGTGCATATCTCAAAATTTCATTTACCTCTGTTTTGAAAACTTGAGCTCTGGCACCTCTGCAAATCACTGCTTCCCTCTACGAAGAGACTATCTATTTACTTTTATGTTGTGTCATCACCTTCTCAAGTAAGCGCCAGAACCTGAGAGCATTGTTGTCATGCTGATGCATTGTGTGTAGCTAATGTCGGGTGCATCATTAGTGGATCTTTTCTACCATGAATTACAATATTTAGTCGCTGCTTGAACTTTGGGGGTGCTCTGCATTTATGTTTTGCAGTCTCAGAAAGGGCTAGCGAGATACCACTATTGACATATTGTATCATGGTTGTTTTAACAACGTGTTGCTGTTTGAGATGTCTTATTATTGCTCGCTAATTGATTATGTCATTGATATGAGTTAATATAATTTTTAAGAGTTATTGTCGACATGGTTAGTTATAATATTTGCTGAAAACCTGGGTGTTCTTTAAGGTTATTTATGGAAACAAGAGCAAAAGAGTTCGTAAAAGTTTTTCTTTTTGACTTTCAGTTTATCAACTGAATTGCTTGAGGACAAGCAAAGGTTTAAGCTTGGGGGAGTTGATACGTCTCCGTCATATCTACTTTTACTAACGCTTTTCCTCTTGTTTTGGACTCTAATTTTCATGATCTGAATAAAACCAACCCGGACTGACGCTGTTTTCAGCAGAACTACCATGGTGTTGTTTTTGTGCAGAAATAAAAGTTCTCGGAACGGAACGAAACTTTGCGAGCATCTTTTATACAATAAAAGAGAATTTCTGGAGTCAAGAACCACCTGAGGGGGCCACCTGGGTGGGCACAACCCACCAGGGCACGCCACCCCATCCAAGCGTGACCAGGTGGGTTGTCCCCACCTGGTGGCCCCGCAGACCTTGAAACTGACGCTACAAAATCCTATATTTCTAGAAAAAAATTAAGGAGAAAGAATTATCGCATTTCACGAGACGGAGCCGCCGCCGCCTCCTGTTCTTCATCGGGAGGCCAGATCTGGAGTCTGTTTGGGGCTCCGGAGAGGGGGATATTCGATCTTCGTCATCACCAACCCTTCTCCATCGCCAATTCCATGATGCTCCCCACCGGGAGTGAGTAATTCCTTCGTAGGCTCACTGGTCGGTGAGGAGTTGGATGAGATTCATCATGTACTCGAGTTAGTTTTGTTAGGGCTTGATCCCTAGTATCCATTATGTTTGGCCCTTGCCCCAAGCCTGGCTGCGCCCTCCATAGGCGGTATTGGTGGATGGGTGAAAGTGACTAGTGGGTCCATTTGCCAGCATCTCCATTCTCTGACCGAA
>NW_021304477.1:0-2128 GCF_002162155.2 Triticum dicoccoides
AGTTTCATGATTTTAAAACCAAGTTTCTCAATGTTCTCGACCGAGCCACGATGCCCAGATGTTTGAATTTTATTCTCATTTTTTGCATGGGACCTAGAAATTCACCCGAGAACACAAATGTGATTTTTCAACCAATTTTGGTGCACGGGAGCATGTGCTTGTAGTTCAAATTTTAATTATGCACATTAAATGACCAAAAACTCAATTAATGTGTAAATAAGGCCAAACGAAGCTGGAATAACTCCAAAATTTAACAGGGCACTCATGTAGTTCTATGTTGCCTTTGTAAATAAACTCAAGGGGGACAGCGTATATCGTTTCGCACTCAAAGGTGGCACGTTCCCTCTTAGAACCACGAGCCTTCTTGAGAGAAGCTTCGGTTTGCAAGAAGCTTATACCAAAATCTGTTCCTATTCGGCCAATTTTTTTACCACAGCATGGTAGTACCATGACATGACACCCATGCCAAGTTTCATGATTTTCAGACGTGTTTTGGATTTATAAGAATTTTAAAACCAAGTTTCTCAATGTTCTCGGCCGAGCCACGATGCCCAGATGTTTTAATTTTATTCTCATTTCTTGCATGGGACCTAGAAATTCACCCGAGGACACAAATGTGATTTTTCAACCAACTTTGGTGCACGAGAGCATGTGCTTGTAGTTCAAATTTTACTTATGCACATTAAATGACCAGAAACTCAATTAATGTATAAAGAACGACAAAGAAACCCAGAATAATTCCAAAATTTAACAGGGCACTAATTTAGTTCTATGTTGCCTTTGTTAAGAAACTCAAGGGGGGGGGGGCAGCGTATATCGTTTCACACTCAAAGGTGGCACGTTCCCTCTTAGAACCACGAGCTTCCAAATCGGCCCAATTTTTTACCACAACATGTTAGTGCCATGACATGACACCATGCCAAGTTTCATGATTTCCAGGCGAGTTTTGGATTTACATGAATTTAAAATCTAAGTTTATCAATGTTCTCGGTCGAGTCATGATGCCTAGATGTTTGAATTTCATTCTCACTTCTTCCATGGGACCTAGAAATTCAACCAAGGACACACATGTGATTTTTTAACCCACTTTGGTGCACCGGAGCATGTGCATGCAATTCATACTTAGATTATGCACATTAAAAGTCCAGAAACTCAATTAATGTATAAAAAGGCCAAATGAACCCGAAATAATTCCAAAATTTAACAAGGCACTCATATAGTTCTATGTTGCCTCCGTAAAGAAGATCAGGGGGGAGGCAGCGTACATCATTTCGCACACAAAGGTGACACGTTCCCTCTTGGAACCACGAGGCTTGTTGAGAGAATCTCCAGTTTTGCAAGAAGCTTATACCAAAACTTGTCCCAATTCAGCCAAAAATTATACATATGAAAACAGGGTTTAGATTATCCCGAACATCTCGCTACCTAGACCAATAATGTACTATGATTTGAATTCAACATAAAATGGATACAAATATTTGAATTGGAGAGTGTATGGTATATGTAGTTCATAGTGAAATATGATTACTGCTATATGCATGTTTTTTGTTATCAAGATAATATTTAAATTATTGTATAACTTGACAACAATCATATTCAAATAAGGAAAATTGATTCAAATTTAGTCCATATGGTAGACGACAATATATATGTTCACATGGTGGAGTAAAATGTTCATATATTATGGAAGATCAAAATGTACGACTACATCAATTATAAACCGCAAGGTCACCTAACGATATATTTGAATTCAACATAACGTGGATTCAAAAATTGAAATTTGAGATCCTAGCATCTGTAATCATATAAAAAGGGACATTACACTTTCTTTGGTGGGAATTGATTTGTTTTTTGTTCTTGTTGAGGGAAGTGTGAATCGATTTGGTACTGTGTAGGGTAATCTTGTTCTCCCGATTTTTTTACATTTTTCTTGTAGTTTTTTCAATGGCATATGTAGCAATATAGTAAAAGGGGACATGACTCTCTTGTGTCTTGTATGAATTGTTTTTTTACACATTAAGTTTGATCTGCCGAACAAGGAATCCACACCTTGTTATCCCGAAATTTTCAAGCTCGAGTATCTTTTGTCTCACCTGCTTTGAAACTCCCGCCTCTTCAACCCGCACCG
>NW_021304478.1:0-1398 GCF_002162155.2 Triticum dicoccoides
TAAGTGTTGGTCCGAACTGAGCTGCCTGCGGGGCCACCTCGGGGCAACTTGAGGGTTGGTTTTACTCGTAGCTAGTCTCATCCGGTGTTGCCCTGAGAACGAGATATGTGCAGCTCCTATCGGGATTTGTCGGTGCATTGGGCGGCTTTGCTGGTCTTGTTTTACCATTGTCGAAATGTCTTGTAAACCGGGATTCCGAGTCTGATCGGGTCTTCCTGGGAGAAGGTATATCCTTCGTTGATCGCGAGAGCTTATCATGGGCTAAGTTGGGACACCCCTGCAGGGTATAATCTTTCGAAAGCCGTGCCTGCGGTTATAGGCAGATGGGAATTTGTTAATGTCCGGTTGTAGATAACTTGACACCAGATACAAATGAAAACGCATCAACCGTGTGTGTAGCCGTGATGGTCTCTTTTCGGCGGAGTCCGGGAAGTGAACACGGTCTTTGGGTTATGTTTGACGTAAGTAGGAGTTCAGGATCACTTCTTGATCATTGCTAGTTTCACGACCGTTCCTTTTGCTCTCTTCTCGCTCTTATTTGCGTATGTTAGCCACCATATATGCTTAGTCGCTGCTGCAACCTCACCACTTTACCCCTTCCTTTCTCATTAAGCTTTGCTAGTCTTGATACCCATGGTAATGGGATTGCTGAGTCCTCGTGGCTCACAGATTACTACAACAACAGTTGCAGGTACAGGTTATGCGATGATCATGACGCGAGAGCGATGCTTGCTTATGTTGTGTTCTTCTTCTGCTTCTTCTTCGATCAGGGGATAGGTTCCAGGTCGGCAGCCTGGGCTAGCAGGGTGGATGTCGTTTGAGTTTCTGTTTGTGTTTCATCCGTAGTCGGATGATGCTCTAATGTATTGTGATCTTGTATTCGTGTGGCATTGTATGCCTCTTGTATGTATCCCCATCTATTATGTAATGTTGATGTAATGATATCCACCTTGCAAAAGCGTTTCAATATGCGGTTCTATCCTTGGTAGGACCTTCGAGTCTCTTTAGGATAGTATCGCATATTGGTGTGACAAGTTGGTATGAGAGCCTCGACTGACCTTAGGAGCCCCCTTGATTGATCGTGTAGTTTGGCCGCAGTTGAGTCTAGAAAGAAATCTTTTTCGGAGTCTAGTTATATCGGAGAGTAGGATTTCTTTTTACTCCTCAGCCCCTTCGTCGCTCTGGTAAGGAATCTTGACGTAGGTGTTTTGAATTACTCCTCTTCCCCTTCAAATTTTTCCTTAGGATCACGTAGTTGGTTTTCCGATCGTTGTTCCTCAGCTCTTTTCATCCGGTGCATTTTTCGTCAAGTTGACTCGAGCCTCTTCATCTTTGAGTTCAATCCTCAGTTGTTTTCTTTTCCCACCCGCCCACCCCTTTTCTTCTCGAAGCCGGAGT
>NW_021304479.1:0-1396 GCF_002162155.2 Triticum dicoccoides
AAAAAATAATGACAACTCCTATGGCTCCTGCCGGTTGTCATACTCATCGACATGCAAGTCGTGAATCCTATTACAAAGAACATGATCTCATACATCACAATTCATCATTCATCACAACTTCTGGCCATATCACATCACATGATCAATCGCTGCAAAAACAAGTTAGACGTCCTCTAATTGTTGTTGCATCTTTTACGTGGCTGCAATTGGGTTCTAGCAAGAACGTTTTCTTACCTACGAATCACCACAACGTGATTTTGTCAACTTCTATTTACCCTTCATAAGGGCCCTGTTCATCGATTCCGCTCCAACTAAGGTGGGAGAGACAGACACCCGCCAGCCACCTTATGCAACTTGTGCATGTCAGTCGGTGGAACCGGTCTCACGTAAGTGTACGTGTAAGGTTGGTCCGGGCCGCTTCATCCAACAATACCGTTGAGCAAGAAAAGACTAGTAGAGGCAAGTAAGATGACAAAATCCACGCCCACAACAAAGTTGTGTTCTACTCGTGCAAAGAGAACTACGCATAGACCTAGCTCATGATGCCACTGTTGGGGAACGTTGCAGAAAATTAAAATTTTTCCTACGGTTTCACCAAGATCCATCTATGAGTTCATCTAAGCAACGAGTCTAGGGAGAGAGTTTGCATCTACATACCACTTGTAGATCGCGTGCGGAAGCTTGCAAGGTGATGATGTAGTCGTACTCGACGTGATCCAAATCACCGATGACCAGCGCCGAACGGACGGCACCTCCGCGTTCAACACACGTACGGGACAGGAGACGTCTCCTCCTTCTTGATCCAGCAAGGGGGAAGGAGAGGTTTATGAAGATCCAGCAGCACGACGGCGTGGTGGTGGATGCAGGGCGTCACAGCAGCAGGGCTTCGCCGAGACTACGAGGGAGAGACGTAACGGGGGGAGGTGGAGGCGCCAGGGGCTGGTGTATGAAGTCCCTCCTCTCCCCCACTATATATAGGGGTGCCAGGGGGGGGCGCCGGCCCTAGTAGATGAGATCTACTAGGGGGGGCGGCGGCCTAGGGGAGGTTTCCCTCCCCCCCCAAGGCACCTAGGGGTGCCTTCCACCACTAGGACTCCTCCTAGGGGGAAACCCTAGGCGCATGGGCCTATAGGGGCTGGTGCCCTTGGCCCATGATGGCCAAGGCGCACCCCCTACAGCCCATGTGGCCCCCCGGGACAGGTGGCCCCACCCGGTGGACCCCCGGGACCCTTCCGGTGGTCCCGGTACAATACCGATAACCCCGAAACTTGTCCCGATGCCCGAAATAGCACTTCCTATATATAATTCTTTACCTCCGGACCATTCCGGAACTCCTCGTGACGTCCGGGATCTCATCCGGGACTCCGAACAACATTCGGGTTTCTGCATATCCATA
>NW_021304480.1:0-1339 GCF_002162155.2 Triticum dicoccoides
AAAAAATAATGACAACTCCTATGGCTCCTGCCGGTTGTCATACTCATCGACATGCAAGTCGTGAATCCTATTACAAAGAACATGATCTCATACATCACAATTCATCATTCATCACAACTTCTGGCCATATCACATCACATGATCAATCGCTGCAAAAACAAGTTAGACGTCCTCTAATTGTTGTTGCATCTTTTACGTGGCTGCAATTGGGTTCTAGCAAGAACGTTTTCTTACCTACGAATCACCACAACGTGATTTTGTCAACTTCTATTTACCCTTCATAAGGGCCCTGTTCATCGATTCCGCTCCAACTAAGGTGGGAGAGACAGACACCCGCCAGCCACCTTATGCAACTTGTGCATGTCAGTCGGTGGAACCGGTCTCACGTAAGTGTACGTGTAAGGTTGGTCCGGGCCGCTTCATCCAACAATACCGTTGAGCAAGAAAAGACTAGTAGAGGCAAGTAAGATGACAAAATCCACGCCCACAACAAAGTTGTGTTCTACTCGTGCAAAGAGAACTACGCATAGACCTAGCTCATGATGCCACTGTTGGGTAACGTTGCAGAAAATTAAAAATTTTCCTACGGTTTCACCAAGATCCATCTATGAGATCATCTAAGCAACGAGTCTAGGGAGAGAGTTTGCATCTACATACCACTTGTAGATCGCGTGCGGAAGCTTGCAAGGTGATGATGTAGTCGTACTCGACGTGATCCAAATCACCGATGACCAGCGCCGAACGGACGGCACCTCCGCGTTCAACACACGTACGGGACGGGAGACGTCTCCTCCTTCTTGATCCAGCAAGGGGGAAGGAGAGGTTGATGAAGATCCAGCAGCACGACGGCGTGGTGGTGGATGCAGGGCGTCACAGCAGCAGGGCTTCGCCGAGACTACAAGGGAGAGACGTAACAGGGGGAGGTGGAGGCGCCAGGGGCTGGTATATGAAGTCCCTCCTCTCCCCCACTATATATAGGGGTGCCAGGGGGGGCGCCGGCCCTAGTAGATGAGATCTACTAGGGGGGGCGGCGGCCTAGGGGAGGTTTCCCTCCCCCCCAAGGCACCTAGGGGTGCCTTCCACCACTAGGACTCCTCCTAGGGGGAAACCCTAGGCGCATGGGCCTATAGGGGCTGGTGCCCTTGGCCCATGATGGCCAAGGCGCACCCCCTACAGCCCATGTGGCCCCCCGGGACAGGTGGCCCCACCCGGTGGACCCCCGGGACCCTTCCGGTGGTCCCGGTACAATACCGATAACCCCGAAACTTGTCCCGATGCCCGAAATAGCACTTCCTATATATAATTCTTTACCTCCGGACCATTCCGGAACTCCTCATGA
>NW_021304481.1:0-1147 GCF_002162155.2 Triticum dicoccoides
CCCCCCCTTTTCTCAAAATCTTCATGCACACTGGGATGCCAGGATAAATTTTACTCCGACCCGAACCGAAGGAGTAAATATACTCCACCGAAACGGGCTCGAGTAAATTTTTTATTGCTCTGTCGCACACGCCCACCTCTGCCCCCCTCCTCCCCGGCCCTCATACGTCTCTAATATATCTATAATTTATGAAGTATTCGTATCATGTTTACAACAATTTTATATGATTTTGGTGTACTTTTATATGATTTTTATGAAACTGACCTAGTGCCCAATGTCAGTTGTTATTTTCTGCATGTTTTTGACTTTTCAGAAATTCCCTATCAAACGATGCCCAAATGCCACGAAACTTTACCATGATTTTTTATGGACCAAAATAGACCCACGGAGTACGGAGTACCGGAGATGCACCAGGGGTGGTCAAGGGAGCCACAAGCCTGGGGGCGCGCCCACCCTCCTCTAGGGCGTGCCCCTTGAGCTTGTCGGTCCCTCATGGGCCCCCCGACGTGAATCCCACGCAGCAAATTCTTTTAAACACCCAAACCCCCGAAACATATTGCAAAAAGCTCCGCCGTTTTTTTTTCAACCGGGCCTCCGCTTTCACTAATTGCTTACCGGAAATACAAAGTTCAACGGCCTCATACAAGCATGGACGAGGAGAAGGCAAAGAAGGGAAGCAAGCTGGCGCACTGGCAGGAAACCCGCTGCGAATGCTCGGCTGAAAACATACGGGCGAAAACAACACAGTTCACTTAAGTTTTACAGATACTACCTCCTCAAACAATTTATTTCATGGTTTAGTGCCAGGATAGAGCAAGTAGCTCTAAGCGATTCCGATCCAATGAGTTACAGTTGTGTTTTACTTTGAGGAAGGAATTATGGAGTGTTGCACGTGCACAGTAGGAATTATGGCGTGTTGGAATATAATCCACAACTTTCGGCCTGTGTTTGAATCGGAATCGATCGTGCTTTCCATCGAGTTCTTGGCTTTGCTTACATGATGAGTAGTACTAGTTGGAAATCTCTGGGGTTCGGAGCAGCAACAATCGATCCATCATCCCAACTAGCTACGTACGTACGGCCGAAGCAAACCGTCATCAGCGCAAAGCGCTAATCGATCGTGCACGGGTAACATAACATGGCGGAC
>NW_021304482.1:0-641 GCF_002162155.2 Triticum dicoccoides
AATATTATGATGTGAGGACTGAACCAAATAGTTCCTTTGAAATGAAATATGAAAACATATGTGATCTCTACTTACAAAGTACCAAACAGAATGGCAGAAATACTGCACTTTCTTTTGCAAGGCAGGGAGTTCCTTTCATTTTTAGACAGATACATCATATATGTTTGATATTTGCTGGAACATGATATATCATATATCTATGATATTTGCTGGAATTTTGTATGCACACACTATACTAAATAACACTTATGAAGTAGCCTAAAGCCCTAAACAGCATTCCATCAAGCCCTAAGCTAACTCTTGTCTGCAGAAGTAATAAGTTGTTTGCTTGGTATTTCACGTAATTTACTTCTTCAGAGAGAATCAAACAGTAGCATTTTACTTAAGCCTTAGGCTAGTTCAGCTATAAATTGGTAGAAATCGATCAAATCTAACAGCAGAATATTCTAACTCCCCTTAACTTCTCTAATGCAGAACAGTAGCTTACCTTGGAGGAGCGGGCCGGGGTGGAGGAGGCGGTCGGAGAGGATAAGGATGCTCCGGCGACGGGTGGTGGTGGTGGTGCTCCGGCGACGATGGTGTGGACGGGGCGGCGTCCGGGCGGCGGGGTCGCGTCGAGGCGGCGGGGCAGCGTCGAGGTG
>NW_021304483.1:0-1333 GCF_002162155.2 Triticum dicoccoides
AGAGTCTGCATTCCAGTCGTCCGGTGAGACGAAGCCTGTTCACATTCACCCGACCGACCCCGAAGCAGCTCCGACCCGCATCTCCACAACACTCGACCCAAAATAGGAAGAAGCGCTCATCCAGTTCCTCCGTGAGAACTGGGACATTTTTGCATGGAAGCCCGCTGACATGCCAGGTGTTCCCAGGGGACTGGCTGAGCATCGCCTAAGAGTCGACTCGTCTGCAAAACCAGTCAAAGAGCATCTTCGGCAGTCCGCCGTCCAGAAGAGAAAGGCCATCGGTGAAGAAGTGGCTCGACTGTTGGCGGCAGGATTTATCCGAGAGATATACCACTCCGAGTGGCTCGCTAATGTCGTCATGGTTCCTAAGAAGGACAAGTCGCTCCGAATGTGCATTGATTTCAAGCACATCAACCGGGCCTGCCCGAAAGATCACTTTCCTCTCCCTCGCATAGATCAAATTGTTGACTCGACCGCGGGATGCGAGAGGTTGTCTTTTTTAGATGCTTACTCCGGGTACCATCAGATCCGTCTGTACGGGCCCGATGAGGTAAAAACAGCTTTCATCACTCCATTCGGGTGCTTCTGCTATATCACCATGCCATTCGGCCTCAAGAATGCCGGAGCCACATTTATGCGAATGATTCAGAAGTGTCTACTCACCCAAATCAGTCGGAATGTGGAAGCTTATATGGATGATATTGTTGTCAAGTCACGAAAAGGTTCCGACCTGCTCGCTGACCTCGCCGAAACATTTGCCAACCTCAGAAGGTATGATATCAAGCTCAATCCATCAAAGTGCACATTTGGAGTTCCTGGTGGCAAGTTACTCGGTTTTCTCGTTTCTGAACGGGGAATCGACGCTAACCCAGAGAAGATTGGCACTGTTCTCCGAATGAAACGCCCTGTGCGAGTGCACGATGTCCAGAAGCTTACCGGATGCTTGGCCGCATTAAGTCGATTCATCTCACGACTCGGTGAAAAGGCACTGCCTCTTTACCGACTGATGAAGAAGGCTGACAAGTTCGAGTGGACTCCAGAAGCTGATGCAGCGTTTGCCGAGCTAAAAGCTCTGCTCTCCACCCAGCCGGTGCTTGCTGCTCCAATCAGCAAAGAGCCTCTGTTGCTCTACATCGCAGCCACAGGACAAGTCGTCAGTACTGTGCTAACGGTCGAGCGGGAAGAAGAAGGAAAAGCTCTCAAAGTTCAGCGCCCAGTGTATTATTTGTCTGAAGTCTTGACTCCATCCAAGCAGAGATATCCTCATTATCAGAAGCTTGTGTATGGAATATACATGACCACAAAGAAGGTTGCTCATTATTTCTCTGACCAT
>NW_021304484.1:0-1253 GCF_002162155.2 Triticum dicoccoides
AAAATAGTTCTGTCAGTGAGCACATACTCACTATGTCTGGGTTACATAACCGCTTGACTCAGCTGGGAGTTAATCTCCCGGATGATGCGGTCATTGACAGAATCCTCCAGTCGCTTCCACCGAGCTACAAGAGCTTTGTGATGAACTTCAATATGCAGGGGATGGAAAAGACCATTCCTGAAGTATTTGCTATGCTGAAATCAGCAGAGGTAGAAGTCAGAAAGGAACATCAAGTGTTGATGATCAATAAAACCACTAAGTTCAAGAAGGGCAAGGGTAAAAAGAACTTCAAGAAGGACGGCAAGGTAGTTGCCGCACCCAGCAAGCAAGCTGCCGGGAAGAAGCCAAAGAATGGACCCAAGCCCGAGACTGAGTGTTTTTATTGCAAGGAAAGTGGTCACTGGAAGCGGAACTGCCCCAAATACTTAGCGGACAAGAAGGCCGGCAAAACCAAAGGTATATTTGATATACATGTAATTGATGTGTACCTTACCAGTAATCGTAGTAACTCCTGGGTATTTGATACCGGTGCCGTTGCTCATATTTGTAACACACAACAGGAGCTGCGGAATAAACGGAGACTGGCGAAGGACGAGGTGACGATGCGCGTCGGGAATGGTTCCAAGGTCGATGTGATCGCCGTCGGCACTCTACCTCTACATTTACCTACGGGATTAGTTTTGAACCTCAATAATTGTTATTTTGTGCCAAGTTTGAGCATGAACATTGTATCAGGATCTCGTTTAATTCGAGATGCCTACTCATTTAAATCCGAGAATAATGGTTGTTCTATTTATATGAGAGATATGTTTTATGGTCATGCTCCGATGGTGAATGGTTTATTCTTTATGAATCTCGAGCGTAATGCTACACATATTCATAGTGTAAGTACCAAAAGATGTAAGATTGATAGTGATAGTCCCACATACTTGTGGCACTGCCGCCTCGGTCACATAGGTGTCAAACGCATGAAGAAGCTCCATGCTGATGGACTTTTAGAGTCTCTTGATTACGAATCATTTGACACGTGCGAACCATGCCTCATGGGTAAAATGACCAAGACTCCATTCTCAGGAACAATGGAGAGAGCAACCAACTTATTGGAAATCATACATACTGATGTGTGCGGTCCAATGAGTGTTGAGGCTCGCGGTGGCTATCGTTATGTTCTCACCCTCACTGATGACTTGAGTAGATATGGGTATGTCTACTTAATGAAACACAAGTCTGAGACCTTTGAAAAGTTCAAGGAA
>NW_021304485.1:0-1252 GCF_002162155.2 Triticum dicoccoides
AAGACCATTGAAGGTATTATTCAAATAAATAGAGTAACCATTATTCTCTTTAAATGAATAACCGTATTGCGATAGACATAATCCAATCATGTCTATGCTCAACGCAAACACCAATCTCGGTGGTAGAGGGAGCGTGCGATGCTTGATCATATCAACCTTGGAAACACTTCCAACATATATCGTCAGCTCACCTTTAGCTAGTCTCCGCTTATTCCGTAGCTTTTATTTCGAGTTACTAACACTTAGCAACCGAACCGGTATCCAATACCCTGGTGCTACTAGGAGTACTAGTAAAGTACACATTAACATAATGTATATCCAATATACTTCTATCGACCTTGCCAGCCTTCTCATCTACCAAGTATCTAGGGTAATGCTGCTCCAGTGGTTGTTCCCCTTATTACAGAAGCACTTAGTCTCGGGTTTGGATTCAACCTTGGGTTTCTTCACTTGAGCAGCAGCTGAATTGCCGTTTCATGAAGTATCCCTTTGTTCCCTTGCCCTTCTTGAAACTAGTGGTTTCACCAACCATCAACAATTGATGCTCCTTCTTGATTTCTACTTTCGCAGTGTCAAACATCGTGAATACCTCAAGGATCATCTTATCTATCCCTGATATGTTATAGTTCATCACGAAGCTCTAGCAGCTTGGTGGCAATGACTTTGGAGAAACATCACTATCTCATTTGGAAGATCAACTCCCACTCGATTCAAGTGATTGTTGCACTCAGACAATCTGAGCACAAGCTCAACGATTGAGCTTTTCTCCCTTAGTTTGTAGGCTAAGAAAATTGTCGAAGGTCTCATACCTCTTGACGTGGGCACGAGCTTGAAATCCCAATTTCAGCCCTCGAAACATCTCATACGTTCCGCGACGTTTCGAAAACGTCTTTGGTGCCTCTACTTAAACCATTTAACTGAACTATCACGTAGTTATCAAAACGTGTATGTTCGATGTTCGAAACATCCACAAACGACGTTTGGGGTTCAGCACACTGAGCAGTGCATTAAGGACATAAGCTTTCTACTGATCGCATAATCGCTACTATCAACTTTCAACTATATTTTCTCTAGGAACATATCTAAACAGTAGAACTATAGCGCGAGCTACGACATAATTTGCAAAAGGTCTTTTGACTATGTTCAGGATAATTAAGTTCATCTTATGAACTCCCACTCAGATAGACATCCCTCTAGTCATCTAAGTGATTACATGATCCGAGTCAAACTAGGCCGTGTCCGATCATCACGT
>NW_021304486.1:0-1275 GCF_002162155.2 Triticum dicoccoides
CAGCTACTACCATGCATTGGGCCCGAAACCAATGGACCCTCTCGGCTTCTTATTCACCCTAGTTCTCCGTCCAGGAGTTGCAAGTAGTTTCTGGTGTTTGTAGCCTACTGGAGGCCGTGGACAGCGCTGACCGTAGGGGTGGGCTGTGATGCGGTAGGTACGTGGCCGGGTGTACCGAATACCCGTTAGGTATCTCAGGAACCCTGTTCACATCGTTCGGGGCCGTATGGGAAACCTCGGCCGGACTCCCTGCGGATGGAACCTGGATAGGCGATAAACCTGGACTGGAGGCTTAGGTGATTAGGTAGGTCGTGGCCGACACCCACGTTGGGCTTCCGCTTGAAGGTTGCCGAGTACATGTCGTGTAAACGACGGTAAGTGGTGAGAGCGTGTATGAAGAAGTACCCCCTGCAGGGTTAACATGATCTATTCGAATAGCCGCGTCCGCGGTAAAGGACTACTTGGTTGCCTATACAGTTCATAGACAAGTAAATGGAAACTGTTAAAAGCCTCAAGATAAGTGTGAGTGCCGAGGATGGCTCTTCCGTAGGAAGACGGAGGTGGATCCTCGGTAGTGTATTGAAGTGGTGAGTAGTGGACTCGTGTGCGCAGAATCATTTCAAGTTGGAGTATCGTAGGATAGCCTAGCCAAGAGTCAAAGCTGGCTTGCTGCAATAACTCCACCAACCCTTCTTGATACTATGCATGTATGTAGGATCTGATGTAAGTCTTGCTGAGTACCTTTGTACTCATGTTGCTATAATCTACATTTTTATAGAAGACGCTGCAACCCCTTCTGATGGGTTCTATGTAGATGTTGACATCAACGAGTAGGCTAAGGACCCAGGTGGTGACCCTGAGCTTGTGAAGGACCACGTAGTATAGAGGCTTTCCAAGCCTCTTTTGTTTTACTAGTTGTCTGTACTCAGACAAGTTACTTCCGCTGCTGGTTTGTATGACTGTATGACTTGTATGTGGGGTCGTGAGACCCGTACCTTTGTGTATGTTATGTATGGCTCACTGAGCCTTAAATAAAGTACTTGTGTCATAGAGTCATGTTGTGATGCTTCGTTGTATTTGCACATATCGAGCATATTGTGTGTATGATTGAAATGCTTGGTATGTGTGGGATCTGACTATCTAGTTGTTTATCTTTAGTAGCCTCTCTTACCGGGAAATGTCTCCTAGTGTTACCGCTGAGCCATGGTAGCTTGCTACTGCTCTGGAACACTTAGGCTGGCCGGCATGTGTCCTTGTTCGTTCCTGTGTCTGTCC